>NC_052172.1:17501695-17535049 GCF_902713615.1 Scyliorhinus canicula
AAGTGAGGGGCGAGTGAAGTGAGGGGTGAGTGAAATGAGGGGCGAGTGAAGTGAGGGACGAGTGAAATGAGGGGCGAGTGAAGTGAGGGACGAGTGAAATGAGGGGCGAGTGAAGTGAGGGACGAGTGAAGTGCGGGACGAGTGAAGTGAGGGACGAGTGAAGTGCGGGGCGAGTGAAGTGGGGGGCGAGTGAATTGAGGGACGAGTGAAGTGAGGGGCGGGTGAGGTGAGGGGTGAGTGAAGTGAGGGGCAAGTGAAGTGAGAGGCGAGTAAAGTGAGGGGCGAGTAAAGTGAGGGGCGAGTGAAGTGAAGGCGAGTGAAGAGAGGCGAGTAAGTGAGGGGCGAGTGAAGTGAGGAGTGAGTGAGGTGAGGGGCGAGTGAAGTTAGGGGCGAGTGAAGTGAGGGGCGAGTGAAGTGAGAGGCAAGTGAAGTGAGGGGCGAGTGAAATGAGGGGCGAGTGAAGTGAGAGGCGAGTAAAGTGAGGGGCGAGTGAAGTGAGGGGCGGGTGAAGTGAGGGGAGGGTGAGGTGAGGGGCGGGTGAGGTGAGGGCGGGTGAGGTGAGGGGCGAGTGAGGTGAGGGCGGTGCAGTGAGGGGCGAGTGAAGTGAGAGCGAGTGAGGTGAGGGTGAGTGAAGTGAGGGGCGGGTGAGGTGAGGTACGAGTGAAGTGCGGGGCGAGTGAAGTGAGGGGCGAGTGAAGTGAGGGGCTGAGTGGAGTGAGGGGCGAGTGAAGTGAGGGGCGAGTGAAGTGAGGGGCGAGTGAAGTGAGGGGCTGAGTGGAGTGAGGGGCGAGTGAAGTGAGGGGCGAGTGAAGTGAGGGGCTGAGTGGAGTGAGGGGCGAGTGAAGTGAGGGGCGAGTGAAATGAGGGGCGAGTGAAGTGAGAGGCGAGTAAAGTGAGGGGCGAGTGAAGTGAGGGCGGGTGAAGTGAGGGGCGGGTGAGGTGAGGGCGGGTGAGGTGAGGGGCGGGTGAAGTGAGGGGCGAGTGAAGTGAGTGACGGGTGCAGTGAGGGGCGAGTGAAGTGAGAGGCGAGTGAGGTGAGGGGTGAGTGAAGTGAGGGGCGGGTGAAGTGAGGTGCGAGTGAAGTGAGGGGCGAGTGAAGTGAGGGGCGAGTGAAGTGAGGGGTGAAGTGAAGTGAGGGGCTGAGTGGAGTGAGGGGCGAGTGAAGTGAGGGGCGAGTGAAATGAGGGGCGAGTAAAGTGAGAGGCGAGTAAAGTGAGGGCGAGTGAAGTGAGGGGCGGGTGAAGTGAGGGGCGGTGAGGTGAGGGGCGGGTGAGATGAGGGCGGGCGAAGTGAGGGGCGAGTGAAGTGAGGGGCGGGTGCATTGAGGGGCGAGTGAAGTCAGAGGCGAGTGAGGTGAGAGGTGAGTGAAGTGAGGGGCGGGTGAAGTGAGGTGCGAGTGAAGTGAGGGGCGAGTGAAGTGAGGGGCGAGTGAAGTGAGGGGCGAGTGAAGTGAGGGGCGAGTGAAGTGAGGGGCTGAGTGGAGTGAGGGGCGAGTGAAGTGAGGGACGAGTGAGTGAGGGGTGAAGTGAAGTGAGGGCTGAGTGGAGTGAGGGGCGAGTGAAGTGAGGGGCGGGTGAAGTGAGGGGCGAGTGAAGTGAGGGGCGAATGAAGTGAGGGGCCGAGTGAAGTGAGGGGCCGAGTGAAGTGAGGGGCGAGTGAAGTGAGGGGCGAGTTAAGTGAGGGGTGAAGTGAAGTGAGGGCTGAGTGGAGTGAGGGGCGAGTGAAGTGAGGGCGGGTGAAGTGAGGGGCGAGTGAAGTGAGGGGCGAATGAAGTGAGGGGCGAGTGAAGTGAGGGGCGAGTGAAGTGAGGGGGCGAGTGAAGTGAGGGTCGAGTGAAGTGAGGGGCGAGGGAAGTGAGGGCCGAGTGAAGTGAGGGGGCGAGTGAAGTGAGGGGCGAGTGAAGTGAGGGGCGAGTGAAGTGAGGGGCGAATGAAGTGAGGGGCGAGTGAAGTGAGGGGCGAGTGAAGTGAGGGGGCGAGTGAAGTGAGGGGCCGAGTGAAGTGAGGGGCGAGTGAAGTGAGGGGCGAGTGAAGTGAGGGGGCGAGTGAAGTGAGGGCGAGTGAAGTGAGGGGCGAGTGAAGTGAGTGGCGGGTGAAGTGAGGGGCGAGTGAAGTGAGGGGCCGAGTGAAGTGAGGGGCCGAGTGAAGTGAGGGGCGGGCTGATTGCTCACAACATTGACTGTGAGAGCCGGGCGCTCCCTCTCTGCCCAAAGTGTAAATATTTCTTTTGTTTTTTCCATTTGAAGTTGATGACGGTTCTATTAATATATAAATAATTGAGTATCTTCTGTAACCGGTTATGAAATATTCGTCGGTATTAAATGCATTTAATCTTATTCACGGGGTCGTGATTAGTGAACAAGGCCGATTTCTATCTTGCTCCCCCCCCCCCGTGAATGAGGAGGGTCACTCTTGCGGCCCACGCACAGGCCTGGGTTGTCCATCGCTGCTCTGTGTTGTGCCTGGGTTGTCCATCGCTGCTCTGTGTTGTGCCTGGGTTGTCCATCGCTGCTCTGTGTTGTGCCTGGGTTGTCCATCGCTGCTCTGTGTTGCTTCCAATAAAACAGCAGCAAGTCCATCGAAGCCGCAGATGACAAATGATGAATTTGCCCTTTGGCTATGTCCCTTACTCCCTCTGGTCTCTCAAAGCTACCTGGCAGTTTTAACTGTGAGTAAGATCAGGGACAAACTCGGTATCCGACATGTAAAACTGGAGGGAAACACAGACCGGGATTAACTACAACGTCGACTTGACGTTACTCACTCAGCAGGTCGCGCCTCATTGAGCGACAAGTCGCTCGTGGCGGGAGGGAACAGATCAATAATCGTCGATCAATAATCACCGGCAACCTGCCCCCAGATGCTGAAATCAGGCCAAGGCCCTGGTTAGCTGTCAGGTCGAAGTTCAGAGGTCAAGCGCTGACCAACAGCAAACCAACCAAAATCACACCGTGTATACCGGGCCAGTGACCTCAGCCTCGTCCTGAGCGAAACACGGACAGCGAAGGGTCGGCAGTTATCGGACAATGTTAGGAAGCTTCTGAATGTGGTGCTGCCGCCGCCCTCGTCAGAGGGGGGGGGGGTTCGATCCACAGGTGATCATCTCCACGGAAACGGAAAAAGCCTTCAACCAGGTGGAGGGGGGGGGGGGGGGCGGGGTACCGTTTTCAGACAGTGCTGCTTTGGGCATAAATTCATTCCAGGGCAATTGGCCAAATTGGACCCAAACGTGGTTCAGTGGCAGGAGTGGAGGTCAAAGGTTGTTTCTGTGGGCAGCACGGTGGCCTAGTGGTTAGCACAACCGCCTCACGGCGCTGAGGTCCCGGGTTCGATCCCGGCTCTGGGTCACTGTCCGTGTGGAGTTTGCACATTCTCCCCGTGTCTGTGTGGGTTTCGCCCCCACAACCCAAAAATGTGCAGGGTAGGTGGATTGGCCGCGCTAAATTGCCCCTTAATAGAAAAAATAATTGGGTAATCTAAATTTATAAAAAAAAAAGGTTGTTTTTGTGACTGGAAGCCTATGTCCAGTGTTCCGCAGGGGTCGGCGCTGGGTCCCCTGCTGTGTCTAGTGTACATTCAGGATCTGGATGTGAATGGGGGAGGTAGGATCAGTAAGTTCACAGATGACATGAAAATTGGTGTGTGGTAACTAACGAGGAAGAAAGCCTTAGATTTATAGGACGATATAGACAGGCTGGTCAGACGGGTAGAACAGTGGCAAATGGAATTTAACCCTGAAAAGTGTGAGGTGATGCACTTTGGGAGGTCTAACAAGACAAGGGAATGTGATGGACATCAATTCAGTCGAGACGCTGAGTAGTAGTGAACCGATGCTTGAATAGGCTAAAAGTGTGCCAACCTGTAGCTCCTCCCACAATGCAAGACTGCCCCAGATCGACGGCCTATATACCTCCTCAGAGGGGCGGAGCCAACAGCTGCACCAATAACAACATTGCAACAGCAACAACCAATAACAGAACAGCAATAACAGTAAGTATATACAACAGTGGAGATAATGACAGTAATAGAACAGTAGAACAATAGTGAACATATATACAACAGCCTTACGTAGCCCTACGTGGCTCACCGCAGAATGCACAATGAACGGTCGGACATGAGGAAGTGCGGAGGATCAGAGGGACCTTGAGGTGCAAGTTCACAGATCTCTGAAGGCAGCTGGACTGGTGGAGAGGGTGGTTAAGAGGGTGTATTGGATTCTTGCCTTTATTGGCCGAGGCATGGAGTAGAAGAGCCGGGAGGTTATGATGGAGCTGTGTACAACTCTGGTTAGGCCCCAGCGAGAGTATTGTGGGCAGTTCTGGTCGCCACACTATAGGACGGATGTGATGGCATTGGAGAGGGTGCAGAGGAGATTCACCAGGATGTTGCCCGGGATGGAGAGTTGCAGCTGTGAAGAGAGGCTGGTTAGGCTGGGATTGTTTTCCTTGGAGCAGAGAGGGCTGAGAGGGGACCTGATTGAGGTGGACAAGATTATGAGGGACACCGACAGGGTAGAGAGGAAAAACCCCTTCCCCTTAGCGGAAGAATCAATAACCAGAGGGCGTAGATTTACGGTGAGGGACAGGAGATTTCGAGGGGATTTGAGGAAAAACCTTTTCCCCCAGAGGATGATGGGAATCTGGAACTCACTGCCTGAAAGGGTGGTGGAGGCAGAGACCCTCACAACATTTAAGAAGCATTTCGATGAGCACTCGGAACGCCCCAGCGCACAAGGCAACGGACCGAGTGCTGGGAAATGGGATTGGAATAGAAACATACATAGAAAATAGAAGCAGCAGGAGTCCATTCGGCCCTTCCAGCCTGCTACACCATTCATTATGATCATGGCTGATCATCAAGTTCAATACCCTGATCCCACCTTCCCCCATATCCCTTAATCCCTTTTGCCCCAAGAGCGATATCGAATTCCTTCCTGAAATTACACAACGTTTCGGCCTCAACTACTTTCGTAGCGAATTCCACAGATTCACCACTCTCTGGGTGAAGAAATTTCTCCTCACCTCAGTCCTAAAAGGTTCACTCCTTATCCTCAAACTATGACCCCTTGTTCTGGGCTCCCTACCATCGGGAACATTCTTTCCGAATCTACCCTGTCTAATCCTGTTAGAATTTTGTAAATTTCTGTGAGATCCCCTCTCACTCTTCTAAACTCTAATCAATATAATCCTAACCAATTTAGTCTCTCCTCATATGACAGTCCCGCCCTCCCAGGAGTCAGCCTGGTAAACCTTCGCTGCACTCCCTCCATCGCAAGAACATCCTTCCTCAGAGAAGGAGACCAAAACTGCCCACAATACTCCAGGCGTGGCCTAACCAAGGCTCCCGCACAACTGCGGTAAAACATCTCTGCTCCTCTACTCAAATAGAGATAGGTGCTCGATGGCCGGCACAGACAGGATGGGCCAAAGGGCCTCCTTTTGTGCTGTAAAGAACATTGACTCTTCCCCCACCTCCACTCTCTCTCTCTCTCTCTCTCTCCCACCATCACTCCCCCCCCCCCCCCTCCCCCTCCCCCGGACAATGAGTGAGGTCCCGTCAGACCTGAAAACAAAGATACCCCAGAAAGTTGTTCAGAGCGGCCGGTTGAAGCCGGATCCGCTTTGTTGATGTGCGGCGAGAGTTACTGCCAGTGGTTTGGACAGAGGATCTGTTCATGCCGTGCCAAAGGCTGGAACATCCCACTTCCCATCTCCCGATAGCTGACAATCAGAAGTGGAGCCTTGACAAAGGCCATCTGTAAATCCGGAGTCTGTGGGCCGCAGCCTGTGGATTCGAATGTGGTAAACGCGCCGGCCAATTTTTAAAAATAAATTTAGAGTACCCAATTATTTTTTCCAATTAAGGGGCAGTTTAGCGTGGCCAATCCACCTAACCCTGCACATCTTTGGGTCGTGGGGGTGAAACCCACGCAGACACGGGGGAGAATGTGCAAACTCCACACGGACAGTGACCCAGAGCCGGGATGCGAACCCGGGTCCTCAGCGCCGTGAGGCAGCTGTGCTAACCACTGTGCCACCGTGCTGCCCTGCGCCGGCCAATTTAAGCACAGCAAGATCCCATACACAGCGCTGCGATAATGACCGGGTCACCTGTGTGTGTGTGTGTGTGTGTGTGTGTGCAGGTGTTGAACGTGGGATAAATATTGGCCAGGACATCAGGAGGACCCCCCTGCACCGCGCCCCCCCCCCCCACCACCCACCCACCCCCACACACACCCTCCCAGACCTTTAGTGTCCGTGTGGGAGGTCGGACAGGACTTGCCCTGCCACCTCAGCACCGAGACCAGTGCAGCGTCCGCTCGGCCACAGGGAGACACTCTCCCAGCCTACGTTTTGTTTCTGAAGCCACAAGCTCTTTTCAGAACCACCTCAGGGTGGGGGGGGGGGCGGGTGGATCAGATAACACTGCCGTACGCGAGACGTCTGCCTCTGAACTCCTGCCTGACAAACAGACGGCTTCCCCTGCCCGGTTCCTTCTGCTGATTGACTGGCGAACCGTTAACCCTCTCCTCGCCAAGCGGGACGTCCCAGCTGGGCAAACCGCGTCGCTCTCTCTCTCTCTCTCTCTCTGGACACCCCGAAGAGGTGGAAGTGGCCTGGGTCATAGCGAAGGCGCTGCGGACCAACAAACTGGGGTACGGGGGGGCCAGAGGGGGGTGCTGCTGCTGCGTTGCCTTTTTCGATCCCTAGCGATGCCGATAATCACGCGTTAAAAACTTTGGAAAGATCGGGTTGTTGGTATCATGACCGGCGCAGGCTCGGAGGGGCCGAAGGGCCTGTTCCTGTGCTGTATTGTTCCTTGTCCTTTGATCTGCCGGTCGACGCCCCCACCCCGCCGGCAGCAGGAGTTGCCGTTCCGGCACCCGGCCAATGGCGATGCCCCCCCCCCCCCGGCCAATGGCGATGCCCCCCCCCCCCCCCCGGCCAATGGCGATGCCCCCCCCCCCCCCGGCCAATGGCGATGCCCCCCCCCCCCCGGCCAATGGCGATGCCCCCCCCCCCCCCGGGCCGTCGGGAAACCCGCGACGTGTCTGCACCGTCAGCGAGACGGAGGATCCTGCACCAGGAGAATCCCGCTGAAAAACCCTTTGGAATTTTCCACCCCACGCCCGCCTTCTGCACTGTCGGGATTCTGTGATTCTATCCCAGATTTTCCTTTCAAAGGGACTGTCGGAGGAATAAGGATGATCCAGTATCTTTAAGCAGCAACAAAATATGGACTCAATGCTTTTTAATTGTCTGCGAGTGAGTCAGCTAAACACAGTAGCACGGTCAGTCCCTGCTGCCTGTACAATTACATTAAAAAGTCATTAAATGCACTGTCCGTGTGGAGTTTGCACGTTCTCCCCGTGTCTGCGTGGGTTTCGCCCCCACAACCCAAAAATGTGCAGAGTAGGTGGATTGGCCACGCTAAATTGCCCCTTAATTGGAAAAAATAATTGGCTAATCTAAATTTATTAAAAAAAAGTCATTAAATGCAATTAAATTCATCATTTCGCCGATTTATTTTCTTGTTCTCTGACCTCTGAGATTTCTCTGTTTGTGTTTTGCCTTTCTCCCCCCCCCCCCCTCTCTCTCTCTCTCTCTCTCCCCCCCCCCCCCCCCCCCCAGGCTTGTTTGATTTTGCCCGCCCGCCTCTCTGTCGCTTTGTCCTCCCTCCCTCTCACATCCTGAGCCCCTCTCACAACAGGAGAGCTGCACCAGACTCACTGACTCGGCAACTTGGAACTCACTAAACTCAAGACACGTGTCGATGAAAAATGCAGCAGCCCTCCCTCTCTCTCTCTCCCTCCCTCCCTCCCTCCTGCACAAGATCAGTACACACAGCCCGGCAGACAGCGAAGGAGGGAGAGAAAGAGAGAGAGGACAGAGGGAAGAGACAGAAGAAGAGAGAGAAAATGAGAAAAGAAAGAGAGCGAGGCAGGCAGAGGGAGAGATCAGTGAGGAAAGAGAGAGACTAAGATAAAGAGAGAGAGAGAGACAGAGGGAAGAGACGTAACAGAGAGAGAGGTGAGAGACACAGAGAAGGGGAGAGAAAGAGATACAGAGAGAGAAAGAGACAGAAAGGAAGGTGTGTGAGACACAGAGAGAGAAAGAGACAGACACAAGGAAAGGGAGAGACAGGGACGCAGAGAAAGAGAGACACAGAGAAGGGGAGAGAAAGAGATACAGAGAGAGAAAGAGACAGAAAGAAAGGTGTGTGAGACACAGAGAGAGAAAGATTCAGACACAAGGAAAGGGAGAGACAGGGACGCAGAGAAAGAGAGACACAGAGAAAGAGACAGAGAGAGGGAGACAGAGAAAGAGGTACAGAGAGAGAAAGGGAGCGAGACACAGGAAGAAAGGTGAGTGAGTGACACAGAGAAAGAGAGACAGAGAAAGAGACACACAGAGAGAAAGGGAGCGAGACACGGGAAGAAAGGTGAGTGAGAGACACAGAGAAAGAGAGAGAGACACAGAGAGAGGGAGACAGAGAAAGAGGCAGAGAGAGAGAAAGGGAGCGAGACACAGGAAGAAAGGTGAGTGAGAGACACAGAGAGAGAGAGACACACAGAGAGGGAGACAGAGAAAGAGGCACAGAGAGAGAAAGGGAGCGAGACACAGAAAGAAAGGTGAGTGAGAGACACAGAGAAAGAGAGAGAAAGAGACAGAGAGAGGGAGACAGAGAAAGAGGCACAGAGAGAGAAAGGGAGCGAGACAGAAAGAAAGGTGAGTGAGTGACACAGAGAAAGAGAGAGAAAGACACAGAGAGACACAGAGAGAAGTGAGAGACACAAAGGGGAGAGAGAGAAGAAATACAGAAAATACAGAAAAGAAACAGGGATCCTAACTAAAGAGGACAAGCAAGGAAATAGAAAACCAGAAGGGTGGAAAGTAAAGGGAGAACAAGAAAAACAGACAGAACGTGACATTCAGGCAAAGGAGGAAGAATATTAGGGCAGAGAGAGGTAAAAGAGCGATCACTTTCTGAACAGTTAATGAGTCTCTCAGCTTGCCTGTTAATAATGACGTTCCGTGACACGATGGCTCGTTCGTTCAAGGGAAAGCTGATCCTTCTAGTGCTTTCTGTTCAAATGCCGGGAGTTGCTCTGCACCCACAGTGCCTGGACTTCAAGCCCCCATTCAAACCCTCTGAGCCCCTGTATTTCTGCACAATGTACTCCACGTTCGGCTGCTGCGACACACGAATGGATTCGAACATCGCTCGGAGATACCAACACATTCTGGGCTATTTCCATCATTCGGGGGTCTCCGTCTGTGCAAAGTATATCCACGAACTCCTATGTCAGGTGAGGGGGGGGGGGGGGGGGGGGGCTCCAAACAACATGGTGGGGGCGTGTTTGTGCTGCAGAGTTTGGGATTGGACTCTCTGACGGAGGGGGTGGTGCGATTGGGATTGGCAGCAATTTGATTGCGAATCTCGAATTAAGTTTGAGAATTCTGATTGGGTTTCGGCAATCGTTGGCTGCATTCTGAATTGGAATTCCGATTCGGGGACGGTGATTGAAGATTTCTGACTGGAATCGGGATTTGGGTTCGAGAATGGGACTTTTGGGGATTCGGGCGGGGGGAATTCTAATTAACAATGCGATCGCAGGATTTGGGTTTGAGGATTTCAGGTTGGGAATTGGGATTTGAGATTCTGCTGGGGGAGATTGAGATTGTGAATTTCAGACTGGTGGGATTTTGGTCGAGGGGAATGGGAGTTTATTCCGGATCAGCCCATTGAGCTGCTGCTGGGCTGACCTGGAATGGGCCCAAGTCAACTGTGTCAAGTGGGAAACCTCTTCACTCAGAGGGCGGCGGCCCTGCGGAATTCTTGACCGCAGACGTCTGTGGAGGCCGAAGTCACTGAACATATTCAGGAATGATAATGGATTTCTCGATTGTAAAGGCGTTAATAGGCATGGCGAGAGCGTGGGGTATGGCGTCGAGACAGAGGGGGGGGGGGTATGGCGTCGAGACAGAGGATCAACCACGATCATATCGAACGGTTCAAGGGTCACCGCTCTGTGGAATCCCCTCCCCGAGATAGCCGCGGGAGCTGAATATATTTGCAGTGGGATTAGACAGGCTGTTGACCGACCGGGTGGGGGTGGGGGGAGGGGGGAGGGCAGTAAAGTGGAGCTGAGGCCGCACGACCAAATGGGCCCTGATCCCATTGAATGGTGGAGCAGGGCGGATGGGCCGAATGGCCAGCTGCTGCTACTGGGTCTCGCCCTCCGGTGACATTTCTACCTGTCCCCCACCTCCTGGAGGGACCGAGTCCTCCTGGCGATGGGTGGACGGGTGACACCCCCCCCCCCCCCCCCCCCCCCCCCCACCACCACCTCCCCCCCGGTGGTGCCCCGCCCAGTTGGTCATTTCGATCATCAGTTAATCAAAGATATGAAGGGATGTGGGAACAAAGATAAGGGTTCGGACGATGGACGGTGGAGCAGGCTCGAGGGGCTGAATGGCCCTCTCCTCTTCCTCTCTTCACCCACCCCGATGCCCCGCCCCTCCACCCCGTCAGCCCCCCCGGCTGGGGTTCCCGGCTGGCGTCTGAGTGCTGCTCCACATCTTCAAACTGGTCCAGTTGTAACAAGAGAGATTCCTACCAGATACTGACTCAGCGTATCTGACTCAGCGGCCTCTCCAGTGAACTAACTCCCACCCCCAGGCTAACGGGAAATGGAATTGACCTTCGCCACATGTCAATGAGGGAACCAAAGGCACATTTTTGAGGGATGGAGGTGGGATTTACTGAATCATTAGCCAATGCTTTGGAAATGATTCATTTTTAAAAATAAATTTAGAGCACCCAGTTCTTTTTTCCAATTTAGCGTGGCCAATCCCCCTACCCTGCACATCTTTTGGGTTGTGGGGGGGCGAAACCCACGCGAACACGGGGGAGAATGCGCAAACTCCACACGGACAGTGACCCAGAGCCGGGATCGAACCTGGGACCTCGGCGTCGTGAGGCAGCAGTGCTAACCCACTGCGCCACCGTTCTGCCCCGGAAATGAATCCCCGGGGGGGGAGGGGGGGGGGACATAACTCTTCCGGGATGGTTTCAAACTGATAAAAATGGAACACAATTAGGAGAGACTGATACAATACAACAAACAGGACACACCACAAAATATAGTGGGCAAGGCATTAAACCCGAGATCTGTGCTGCCCCCTTCCTGGGAAGGCGGGTCGGTGTGAGCGGGGATGGGGGGGGGGTTAAAGATTGTTGGCTGTTATTTGAAGAGTTGGGGAAGACTCGCCAGTGTCTTCGTCAACATATTTCCCTCAGTGAACATCATGCAAACACTGAGTGCGTTGTCATTATCACGTTGCAGTGTGTGGGAGCTTACTGTGCCCAAATTGGCGGCCATTTTCCCACAGGGCGGAGATGGCTTCGAAATTACTTCAAAGGCCGTGAAACGGATTCGGGCCTCGCGAGGCCCATGGAAGGCGCCATATAAATGCGATTTCTTTTGTTTTCTTGCCCAGAGGTGCTCCCCTGTTTGCGGCTCATTTGTACGACGCTGAAGATGCCAACACGCCGATTCGGATGCTGCCGGGCCTCTGCCCCGATTACTGCACCGACTTCTGGAAACGTTGCCGCTCGGCCCTCAGCCTCCTGACCGGGGACCAGCGGACGATGGATCTGGAGTCGGACCGGGGGAGGTTCTGCGGCTACCTGGTCCTCCGGGACCCGGAATACTGTTACCCCAACGTCCTGTCCAGCAGCCGCCTCAACACCGACCTGGGGGCGGTGGGGGCCGACTCCGAGGGCTGCCTCCAGATCTGCCTGAAGGAGGTGGCCAACCGACTCCGCAACCCGGTGGCCATGCTGCACGCCGCGGACGGGACTCATCGCTTCTTCATAGCCGAGCAGGTGGGCCTGGTCTGGGTCTACCTGGCCAACGGGTCGAAGGTCAGCCAGCCGTTCCTCAACCTGACCAAGGCCGTGCTGACCTCCCCCTGGCTCGGGGACGAGAGGGGTTTCCTGGGTTTGGCCTTCCACCCCAGCTTCAAGAGGAACGGCAAAGTCTACGTCTACTATTCAATCTTCTCCAGGAAGGCAGAGCGAATCCGCATCAGCGAGTTCCAGCTACTAGCGAGCAACATGAACGCTCTGGACCACACATCTGAAAGGTCAGAGGGCCAGCGACTCTTAAAGGGGCAGCGCACATGTAACTGTCCCACAGTTTAAATGATAAAACCTCCTGCCTAATGTAGTCATTGCTCCTTCAAAGTGTTCAATTCATTTGGTTCCACACGAGGGCAGCACGGCGGCGCAGTGGTTGGCGCTGCTGCTTCACGGTGCTGAAGACCCGGGTTCGATCCCTGCTCTGGGTCACTGTCCGTGTGGAGTTTGCACATTCTCCCCGTGTCTGCGTGGGTCTCACCCCCACAACCCAAAGACGTGCCGGGTAGGTAAATTGCCTCTTAATTGAAAAAACAAATTGGGCTATTTGAATAAATAAATAAATTGGTTCCACAAACACTGACTCTCTCTGGGATACAGTTCCACACACACTGACTCTCACTGGGATACAGTTCCACACACACTGACTCTCACTGGGGTACGGGTCCCACACACATTGACTCTCACTGGGGTATGGGTCCCACACACTGACTCTCACTGGGGTACGGTTCCCACACACACTGACTCTCACTGGGGTATGGGCCCCACACACACTGACTCTCACTGGGGTACAGGTCCCACACACTGACTCTCACTGGGGTACGGTTCCCACACACACTGACTCTCACTGGGATACAGGTCCCACACACACTGACTCTCACTGGGGTCCCACACACACTGACTCTCACTGGGGTACGGGTCCCACACACACTGACTCTCACTGGGGTCCCACACACACTGACTCTCACTGGGGTACGGGTCCCACACACACTGACGCTCTCTGGGGTACGGGTCCCACACACACTGACTCTCACTGGGGTACGGGTCCCACACACACTGACTCTCACTGGGGTACGGGTCCCACACACACTGACTCTCACTGGGGTACAGGTCCCACACACACTGACTCTCACTGGGGTACGGGGTCCCACACACACTTACTCTCACTGGGGTACGGGTCCCACACATACTGACTCTCACTGGGGTACAGGTTCCACACACACTGACTCTCACTGGGGTAGGGGTCCCACACACACTGACTCTCACTGGGGTCCCACACACACTGACTCTCACTGGGATACAGGTCCCACACACACTGACTCTCACTGGGGTACGGGTCCCACACACACTGACTCTCACTGGGGCACAGGTCCCACACACACTGACTCTCACTGGGGTACAGGTCCCACACACTGACTCTCACTGGGGTACGGGTCCCACACACACTGACTCTCACTGGGGTACAGGTCCCACACACACTGACTCTCACTGGGGTACAGGTCCCACACACTGACTCTCATTGGGGTACGGGTCCACACACACTGACTCTCACTGGGGTACGGGTCCCACAAACTGACTCTCACTGGGGGTAGGGGTCCCACACACACTGACTCTCACTGGGGTACGGGTCCCACACACTGACTCTCACTGGGATACAGGTCCCACACACTGACTCTCACTGGGGTACAGGTTCCACACACACTGACTCTCACTGGGGTACGGGTCCCACACACAGTGACTCTCACTGGGGTACGGGTCCCACACACACTGACTCACTGGGGTATGGGTCCCACACACACTGACTCTCACTGGGGTACGGGTCACACAAACTGACTCTCACTGGGGTAATGGTCCCACACACACTGACTCTCACTGGGGTAGGGGTCCCACACACTGACTCTCACTGGGGTACGAGTCCCACACACACTGACTCTCACTGGGGTACGGGTCCCACACACACTGACTCTCACTGGGGGACGGGTCCCACACACACTGACTCTCACTGGGGTATGGGTCCCACACACACTGACTCTCACTGGGGTACGGGTCCCACACACACTGACTCTCACTGGGGTACGGGTCCCACACACACTGACTCTCACTGGGGTACGGGTCCACACACACTGACTCTCACTGGGTACGGGTCCCACACACACTGACTCTCACTGGGGTACGGGTCCCACACACACTGACTCTCACTGGGGTAGGGGTCCCACACACACTGACTCTCACTGGGGTACGGGTCCCACACACACTGACTCTCACTGGGGTATGGGTCCCACACACACTGACTCTCACTGGGGTACAGGTCCCACACACACTGACTCTCACTGGGGTACGGGTCCCACACACTGACTCTCACTGGGATACGGGTCCCACACACACTGACTCTCACTGGGGTACAGGTTCCACACACACTGACTCTCACTGGGATAAGGGTCCCACACACACTGACTCTCACTGGGATACGGGTCCCACACACACTGACTCTCACTGGGGTACGGGTCCTACACACACTGACTCTCACTGGGGTACAGGTTCCACACACACTGACTCTCACTGGGGTACGGGTCCCACACACACTGACTCACTGGGGTACGGGTCCCACACACACTGACTCTCACTGGGGTACGGGTCCCACACACACTGACTCTCACTGGGGTACGGGTCCCACACACACTGACTCTCACTGGGGTACGGGTCCCATACACACTGACTCTCACTGGGGTACGGGTCGCACACACTGACCCTCACTGGGGTACGGGTCCCACACACACTGACTCTCACTGGGGTACGGGTCCCACACACACTGACTCTCACTGGGGTACGGGTCCCATACACACTGACTCTCACTGGGGTACGGGTCGCACACACTGACTCTCACTGGGATACGGGTCCCACACACACTGACTCTCACTGGGGTACGGGTCCCACACACACTGACTCTCACTGGGGTACGGGTCCCACACACACTGACTCTCACTGGGGTACGGGTCCCACACACACTGACTCTCACTGGGGTACGGGTCGCACACACTGACTCTCACTGGGGTACGGGTCGCACACACTGACTCTCACTGGGATACGGGTCCCACACACACTGACTCACACTGGGGTCCCACACACACTGACTCTCACTGGGATACGGATTAATATTTCCCCCTCCCTGACCCCCGATAATCAGCCTATTTTGGGAGCCCCTTTCAATTGCAGTCTGTCCAAACTCAAACATCCAAAATGCTGATGTTCCCAGGCTGGGTTGGCTCAGCATTTTCCCACACTCCCAGCTAATTTCCTGTGGGATGAGTTCAAGGGAATTTAACCAAATCTTTCTGTGGACAGGGTGATTCTGGAGGTGGTGGAACCAGCTTCGAACCACAACGGCGGACAGTTGCTGTTTGGAATGGATGGCTTTCTCTACATCTTTACTGGCGATGGCGGCCGAGCAGGAGATCCATTCGGGAAATTTGGAAATTCCCAGAATAAGTAGGTTTCAATCTCTGCGTGTGTGACAGCGAGGGAGAGCGGAAGTGTATGTGAGAGTATGTGTGTGAGAGAGTGCTTGTGAGAGAGAGTTAGTGTGTGTGAGTTGGTGAGAGGCAGTGAGTGTGTGTGAGTGTGTGTGAGAGGAAGTGAGAATGTGTGCGTATGTGAGAGAGAGTTAGTGTGTGTGAGTGTGTGTAAGAGGGAGTGTGTGTGTGTGTGCAACAGAGAGTGTGTGTGAGAGAGAGTGAGTGTGAGTTGGTGAGAGGCAGTGAGTGTGTGTGAGAGTGAGTGTGTGTGAGAGGAAGGGATAATGTGTGTGTATGTGAGAGAGAGTTAGTGTGTGTGAGTGTGTGTAAGGGGGTGTGTGTGTGTGCAACAGAGAGTGTGTGTGAGTGTGAGTTGGTGAGAGGCAGTGAGTGTGTATGAGAGTGAGTGTGTGTGAGAGGAAGTGAGAATGTGTGTGTATGTATGAGAGAGTGCATGTGAGAGAGAGTTAGTGTGCGTGAGTGTGTGTAAGAGGGAGTGTGTGTGTGTGTGTGTAACAGAGAGTGTGTGTGAGAGTGAGTGAGTGTCTGTGAGTTGGTGAGAGGCAGTGTGTGTGTGTGTGTGTGTGTGAGAGAGTTAGTGTCTGTGAGTTGGTGAGAGGCAGTGAGTGTGTGTGTGTGAGAGAGTGTGTGCGAGAGGGAGTGAGTGTGTGTGAGTGTGTGTGAGAAGGGGTTAGCGTCTGTGAATTGGTGAGAGGCAGTGAGTGTATGTGAGTGTGTGTGAGGAGTTAGCATTGGTGAGAGGCAGTGAGTGTGTGTGAGAAGGGGTTAGCGTCTGTGAATTGGTGAGAGGCAGTGAGTGTGTGTGAGAGAGTTAGTGTCTGTGAGTTGGTGAGATGCAGTGAGAGTGTGTGTGAGAGTGTGTGCGAGAGGGAGTGAGAATGTGTGTGTGAGGGTGTGTGTGAGAGAATGAGTGTGTGTGTATGTGTGTGTATGAGAGAGGGAGTGATAGTATGTGTGAAAGTGTGTGAGAGAGCCCCGTGTTAGTACTGTTAGTTTAATACTGTGTTAGTAATAAAGTTTGTTTTGATAAGCCATTTCCCTATCTTGTGTGAAATCACTCCTGGAGTGAGGTATCCTTTCCTCACAGACTAACATAATTAAAATAAAACACTGGGGTTTCGGTCCTGTACCTCAGCACTGCTGGGGTCTGGTCTGGGATGGTAATAGTGTGTTTGTGAGAGAGAATGGGTGGGTGTGTCTGAGAGAGAGAGTGTGTGTGTGTGTGCGAGAGTGTGTATGACTGTGTTTGTGTCTGTGCATGGGTGTGTGTTTGACTGTGTGTGTGTGTGTAAGTGTGTTAGTGTTTGTGTGTGCAAGGGTGTGTGTGTGAGTATGTGTGAGAGAGTATTTGTGTCTGCGAGAGTATGTGTGTGTGTGAGGGTGTGTGTGCATGACAGTGTGTGTGCAAGGGTGTGTGTGCATGACAGTGTGTGTGCAAGGGTGTGTGTGTGAGAGTATGTGTGAGAGAGTATTTGTGTCTGCGAGAGTATGTGTGTGTGTGAGGGTGTGTGTGCATGACAGTGTGTGTGCAAGGGTGTGTGTGCATGACAGTGTGTGTGCAAGGGTGTGTGTGCACGACAGTGTGTGTGCGAGGGTGTGTGCATGGGTGTGTGTGTGTGTGTGACGGTGTGTCTGTGCGCAAGGGTGTATGTGAGAGCGATTGAGTCTGTGCGAGAGTGTGTGACAGTTTGTGCATATTTGCGACAATGTTGTGTGAGTGAGTGTGAGAGTGTATGAGTGTGTGTGCGAGAGTGAGTTTGTGAGTGTGTGTGATTGTGAGTGTGTGTGTGTGATTGTGGTTGTGTGTTCATAGAATTTACAGTGCTGAATGAGGCCATTTGGCCCATCGAGTCCACACAGGCCCTTTGGAAGAGCACCGTACCCAAGCCCACACCTCCACCCTATCCCCGTAACCCCACTTAACCTATTTGGACACTAAGGGCAATTTATCACGGCCAATCCACCTAACAGCACGTCTTTGGACTGTGGGAGGAAACCGGAGCACCCGGAGGAAACCCACGCAGACACGGGGAGAAAGTGCAGACTCCGCACAGACAGTGACCCAGGCCGGGAATCTAACCCGGGTCCCTGGCGCTGTGAAGTAACTGTGCTAACCACTGTGCTACCGTGCTGCCTGTTAGTGAGTGTGTGTGTGTGAGTGTGAGAGAGTGTATGGTGTGTGAGTGAGAGTGCGAGTGTGTCTGTGTTCTATTTTAGCCACTGGAGATCCACTCGCAGTCGCTCAGTGTAGTTTGCTGATGGCTTGTGTTTCTTCTCCCTCATTTATTCTGGGGAGTGTCATATTTGACATGGGATGTTCCCGTGGTGTGGTGCGTGCACGCCCTTTTAAAACATGTGACACCCAATGCAGCAGCCTGCTGCTAAAGGATTTCACCTGATAACATCGGAACAATTCCACCCATCAAGCTCATTCTGCCAATCAATGAGATCACGGCTGATCTCTATCGTAACCGTCACCCATAATGCAATTTGACAATTAAAAAAAAAAAATTCTATAAATTTAGAGCACCCAATTCATTTTTTCCAATTAAGGGGCAATTTATCGTGGCCAATCCACCTACTCTGCACATTTTTGGGTTGTGGGGGTGAGACCCACGCAGACACGGGGAGAATGTGCAAACTCCACACGGACAGTGACCCAGAGCCGGGATCGAACCTGGGACCTCAGCGCCGTGAGGCAGCAGGGCTAACCACTGTGCCACCGTGTTGCCCACAATTTGGCAATTTGACAAACTGGATCCAAAACTGAATTAGTGCTAGGAGGCAGAGGGGGTTGGTTGAAAGTTGTTTTTGTCACTGGAAGCCAGTGGTGTACCGCAGGGATCAGGGGTGGGATTCTCCGACCCCTCGCCGGGTCAGGGAATCGCCGGGGGGCGGGGGCGTGAATCCTGCCCCCGCTGGTCACCAAATTCTCCGCTACCGGAGTTTCGGCGGGGGCGGGAATCGCGCCGCGCCGGTCAGCGTCCGCTCACAGCGGCCCCCCTCCCCGGCGATTCTCCGACCCGCGATGGGCCAAAGTCCCGCCCGTTCTTTGTCGCGCCGGCATAAATTAGACTAGGTCCCTTACCGGCGGGACCTGGCGGCGTTGGCGGACTCCGGGGTCCGGGGGAGGGGGGGGGCGTGGGGCTATCTGGCCCCGGGGGGTGCCCCCACAGTGGCCTGGCCCGCGATCGGGGCCCACTGATCCGCAGGTGGGCCTGTGCCGTGGGGGGCGCTCTTTTCCTACACGCCGGCCGTGTCAGCCTCCGCGATGGCCGGCACGTCGGTGAACCCCCCCCTGCGCATGCGCGGGGATGACGTGAGCAGCCGCTGACGCTCCCGCGCATGCGCCATCTCGCAGCCGACCGGCGGAGTCCCTTCGGCCCCGGCTGGCGTGGCGCCAAAGGCCTTCCACGCCAGCCGGCAGGGGCACTAACCACTCCAGCGCCGGCCTAGCCCCTGAAGGTGCGGAGGATTCTGCACCTTTTGGGGCGGGCCGACGCCGGAGTGGTTCACGCCACTCCGTCCCGCCGAGACCCCCCCGCCCCGCCGGGTACGGGAGAATCCCGCCCCAGAACTTCTTTAAGTTTTAATTCGGTGCGGAATGATTGATTAGTTCCAGGAGCGATAATAAGAAATAGGACTTGTTTATTTCATATGCAAACTTTATTAAAACAAAAGAAAACAACAATTAAACTTTAAAATTTAGCTCTAACACTAACAGATTACATGTACTTTCTTAACCTTAACACACAGTTCCCATTAAACAGCACTTTAACAGAATATGCAGCTCTCATGCCACTTACATAGACAGACAAAGGCAATACTTACACTTAACAATTTTCCTTCTGAAACTTCCTTCAGAACCCTTTTCTAAACCCTCCCTTGGTGGCAACTTGCATTTTCCCCCCTGTTATTCCAGTTAAGGGGCAATTTAGCATGGCCAATCCAACTACCCTGCACATCTTTTGGATTGGGGGGGGTGAGACCAACGCAGACACGGGGAGAATGTGCAAACTCCACATGGACAGTGACCCGGGGCCGGGATCGAACCCGTGATAACCACTGTGCCACTATGCCACCCTGAGTGGGGTCTTTTAAGGAAGGTTTGTATCACAGTGAGAAAACCTTGAGGTTTTATTGCCTATTGGGAGCTTAGCTCTGATCTGGGGACAAGGGTTCAGTTGGTGTAGTTGACATTCTATTAATTCGTGAAATTCATAATAACTTTATTCATAAGATGATCTGAAAATTGAACGATCAGAGCCTGTAACTAAGTTTGTTGTTTGACTACCTGTAACCTCCGATGGTGGGCAGCATGTTGGCACAGTGGTCAGCTCCAGGGTCCCAGGTTCGATTCCTGGCTTGGGTCACTGTCTGCACGGAGTCTGCACGTTCTCCCCGTGTCTGCGTGGGTTTCCTCCGGGTGCTCCGGTTTCCTCCCAAAAGTCCCGAAAGACGTGCTTGTTGGGTGAATTGGACATTCTGAATTCTCCCTCCGTGTACCCGAACAGGCGCCGGAGTGTGGCGACTAGGGGATTTTCACAGTAACTTCACTGCAGTGTTAATGTAAGCCTACTTGTGACACTAATAGAGATTATTATAATAAAGATTATTATTATTATTAAACACTTCAACTGAAAGACAGAGAAGGAGAGAGAGAGAGAGAGAGGGAGACTGTGATGATCGGGGCGAGAGTGAGAGAGACCCGATGTTGCCATGGCTGACGAATGATCGCAGAGTAGGTGGATTGGCCACGCTAAAATTGCCCCTTAATTGAAATTTATTTTTTAAATATAATTAAATTTTTAAAAAAGACCCCAGTCAAAATGTTCCCTCCCTGTCGATTTTCCCTGTGGTAGGGGACGCAGAGTGTGTAAGGCGCCAAGGAAGGTGGCAGAGAGAGAAGTGTGTCTGCTGGTGAAAGGGGTCGGGCTGCAGGTTTCAAATGGAATTTCTTTCAGCCGGGTGTTTGCGAGCAGAGAGTGTTGGCAAAAGCAGAGCTGAAAGTATAGCGGAAAGAAAAATAAATTGTTCCAGCCCTTGCTCGAGTCACAGCCTAGGAATCCCGTGGGAGTCGGTCTGTGGGTGCCTGTGGAAAGGGTAAATCTAGCACCCCCCCCCCCCCACCCTCGTTTGTCACCCCTCGAGGGCCAACTGCACACGGTCGCCATGGTAACGAGGCCTGGCTTGGCTTGAGTAGGCCTCAGGCTTACAGTCGCAACCTGGAAAAAAAATGGGAAGCGAAAACGGTCATTCCTCCCAGTTCCTCAACTCAATCCCTCACTCACCTTCACACATCCCTGCCTCCCCGGCCTTCCTCCCCCCCCCCCCCCCCCTTATTTCTGACTAGACTTTGGCACATTTGGTAGAAACTCTGCCAGGTTCAATTTCCTGAACTCATTTGCCTTTTAATCCAGTCCGTTGAAAGTCCCTGCCGCTTAGAGCAGCGAGATCTCTGCTCCCTTAACTCGACACACATCCGTGGCTGGCAAACAAACTGTGTGTGGCGCATCAGGGCCTCTCTCTGTCTCTCACGATCCTGACCTCTTTCGGCATCTTCAGTGCCAGAGAACTGGGCCAAATGCCACTCGGAAAGGGTGCCAATGCTAACATTAAATTTACCCACTATTCATCTAGCTCACCCAGTGTGAAAGAACTTATATCATTCATTATTTACGTTGTCACACATCCCATTTATTCCAAGCTTTTCTCCAATATTCCGAGCACGCTCTCCATTTCTAATTAGTTTTATGTCTGTTCTCTTTGTTAGATGCACCACCTCCCATTGAGCGCCCAAAGACAGGTACAGCACGGGGTTAGATACAGAGTAAAGCTCCCTCTACACTGTCCCCATCAAACACTCCCAGGACAGGTACAGCACGGGGTTAGATACAGAATAAAGCTCCCTCTACACTGTCCCCATCAAACACTCCAAGGACAGGGACAGCACGGGGTTAGATACAGAATAAAGTTCCCTCTACACTGTCCCCATCAAACACTCCCAGGACAAGTACAGCACGGGGTTAGATACAGAGTAAAGCTCCCTCTACACTGTCCCCATCAAACACTCCAAGGACAGGGACAGCACGGGATTAGATACAGAGTAAAGCTCCCTCTACACTGTCCCCATCAAACACTCCAAGGACAAGTACAGCACGGGGTTAGATACAGAGTAAAGCTCCCTCTGCACTGTCCCCATCAAACACTCCCAGGACAGGGACAGCACGGGGTTAGATACAGAATAAAGCTCCCTCTACACTGTCCCCATCAAACACTCCAAGGACAGGGACAGCACGGGGTTAGATACAGAGTAAAGCTCCCTCTACACTGTCCCTATCAAACACTCTCAGGACAGGAGCAACATTGACCAAGCAACGTGGACTATGTTGAAGCCAATATATTTGCCATTTGTATTGCTGATCGCCTTCTCAATGTGTCCCGTTACTTCCAAGGGTGGGTGCGGTGCATCTCCAGATCCCTCTGACCGAGTACACTCAAATATAATCCCAGGGACTGCATCACCCTCATCACCCCCAACGTGTTCCTCAGTGCAAACCCCAGGCAACATGGAGAGGAGGGAGTTGCTCACCGATCTAATATGTTTCTCCACCCGACCCCTCATTCCACACCATCCCCTTCCCTCCCTGCCTCCCTCCACCCCCACATAGGTCATCCATGCTGGGGAAAGTGCTGCGCGTCGATGTCAACCACAACGACCACGGACCCCCCTATCGGATCCCAGCGGACAACCCGTTCGTGGGGGAGAGGGGCGCACGCCCCGAGGTCTACGCCTATGGAGTGCGGAACATGTGGCGGTGCTCCGTGGACCGCGGCGATCGGGTGACGGGCAGCGGGAGGGGGCGCCTGTTCTGCGGAGACGTGGGTCAGAACAAGTTCGAAGAGGTGGACATCATCCAGAGAGGGGGCAATTATGGCTGGAGGGCCAAGGAGGGTTTCTCCTGTTACGACAAGAAGCTGTGCGCCAACTCGTCTCTCAGTGAGTCGCACTTCCACTGGAGTTTCACCCCCACCCCCTTCCCCCCCCACACTCCCATCCACTAAACACCCCCCTCCCCCCACACCTCCCCACCCCCCACACCCCCCACACCCCCCTCCCCTACACACCTCCCCACTCCCCACACCCCCATCCCCCACACCCCCCACCCCCCCACACCCCCCACCGCCCACACCCCCATCCCCCACACCCCCCTCCCCTACACACCTCCCCACCCCCACACCCCCCTCCCCTACACACCTCCCCACCCCCCACACACACCCCCACCCCCATCCCCCACACACACCCCCACCCCCCACACACCCACCCTCCACACACCCCCACACCACCCTCCCCCACAACCTCCCCACCCCCCACACACACCCCCACCCCCCACACCCCCATCCCCCACACCCCCACACTCCCCTCCCCTACACACCCCCACACCCCCCTCCCCCCACACCTCCCCAACCCCCACCCCCCACACACCCCCACACCCCCTCCCCCCACACCTCCCCACCCCCCACACCCCCATCCCCCACACACACCCCCACCCCCCACAACCCCACCCCCCACACACCCCCACACTCCCATCCCACTAAACACCCCCCTCCCCTCACACCTCCCCACCCCCCACACCCCATCCCCCACACACACACCCCTCCCCTACACACCCCCATCCCCCACACCCCCCTCCCCTACACACCCCCACACCCCCCTCCCCCCCCCACCCCCCACACCCCCACACACACCCCCAGCCCCTACACCCCCACCACCCACACACCCCCACACCCCCATCCCCCACACACACCCCCACCCCCCACACCCCCCATACCCATATCCCCCACACACCTCCCCACCCCCCCCCCACACCCCCATCCCCCACACCCCCATCCCCCACACCCCCCCCACACCCCCATCCCCCCACACCTCCCCACCCCCCACACCTCCCCATCCCCAACACCCCCATCCCCCACACACACCCCCACCCCCCACCCCCACACACCCCCACACCCTCACCCCCACACCCCCATCCCCCACACACCTCCCCACCCCCCACACCCCCATCCCCCACACCCCCCCACACCGCCACCCCCCACCCCCCCATCCCCCACACATCTCCCCACCCCCCACACCTCCCCACCCCCCACACTCCCATCCCACTAAACACCCCCTCCCCCACACCTCCCCACCCCCATCCCCCACGCACCTCCCCACCCCCCACACCCCCATCCCCCACACCCCCCACACCGCCACACCCCACCCCCCCATCCCCCACACACCTCCCCACCCCCCACACCTCCCCACCCCCCACACTCCCATCCCACTAAACACCCCCTCCCCCACACCTCCCCACCCCATCCCCCACACACCTCCCCACCCCCCCACACCCCCATCCCCCCCACCTCCCCATCCCCCCCACACACCCCTCCCCCCCAACACCTCCCCATCGTCCCCAAAAAAAAACCTCCCCCCCACACCTCCCCATTCCCCAAACTCCCCCATACCCCCCACACCCCCCACCCCCCACCCCACCCCCCACACCCTCCTCCCCTCCACACCTCTTGTAAGGGGGCTTAAGACCCCTTAACAAGTAGGTTGGGGTGTTGGGAGGGGGGCGTCCGGAGGCCGCAGTGGGATGTTGATGCGTCTCGATATCTTTCTGCACAAAACAAAATAACGAGTAGGTGCAGTGGTTAGCACGGCTGCCTCACGGTGCCAGGGACCCGGGTTCGATTCCGGCCTCGGGTGTCTGTACGGAGTCTGCACGTTCTCCCCCGTGTCTGCGTGGGTTTCCTCCGGGTGCTCCGGTTTCCTCCCACAGTCCAAAGATGTGCAGGTTAGGTGAGGTTACGGGGATAGGGTTGGGGAGTGGGCCCCGGTGGGGAGCTCTTTCAGAGGTGCAGAGCCGATGGGCCGAATGGCCTCCTTCTGCACTGTAGGGATTCCATGGATTTGATGGCGCCATCTTTGAATGGTGCTTTTTTTAAAATTTAGAATACCCAATTTATTTTTTCCAATTAAGGGGCAATTTAGCGTGGCCAATCCACCTACCCTGTACATCTTTGGGTTGTGGGGGCGAAACCCACGCAGACACGGGGGAGAATGTGCAAACTCCTCACGGACAGTGACCCAGGGCCGGGATTCGAACCTGGGTCCACGGTGCCGTGAGGCCGCAGTGCTAACCACTGAGCCACCATGCTGCCCCGAATGGTGCTTTGAACCAACGGAGCCATTGCAGCCAGCACGGGGTTGGAGGTCAGAGTTAGCCTTTCTCTGCGCAACGCCCAACGATCTTGGGGTCTGCGGGGGGGGGGGGGGGGGGGAGGTGTTTGGGAGCTGCCTGGAGCGACACTGCTGCTGAACAAATTCTTTCCCCCACTAATGCGGCGGCTGGAAACCTTCATCAAATCCTTGCTGCCGGCAGCCACATCTGCTGGTGATTTAGTGACTGGAAAGGTCTGTGACGACCATGCAAACAGACAGTAGCCCAGAGCTCTCACTGTGAACACAGACGGACTCCGCCAGCTGATTTATCGACTCCCTCCACATTCCTGACAATTCTCGGGATATTTCCTCGCTCCTGCTCCGACCGCTGTTTTTTTCCAGTGTGAGCAATTTCTTGGCATTGGCTCCAAACTCTGCTGTTTCAAAACCCTCCGCCTGCATTTTACTCAACAATTTAGTTTGCGTCGAGTTCTGAGACCTCCCTCCCCTTCGCGTGTCGCCTTCTGCTCACTCGCCCACTCCTTAGGGAGCCAGCGAAAGAGACAGACACTCACCTCGAAGGATAGTAACAGAAAATAGGAGCAGGAGGAGGCCGTTCAGCCCCTCGACGGTGACCTAGATTCCCCAGCCAGGGGAAACAATCCCTCTGTGCCAACCCTCTCAAACCCCCTCAGAATTGTGTGTGTTTCAATGAGATTGCCCCTCACAACTCCAGGGATTTCACCGAGGCTCATCCGACAGCACCCTCCATGCCCGGGACCTCTACCATCCGGAAGGATAAGGGGCAGCAGACACATTCCGCCATTCATTATGATCGTAGACATGGACCATACAGTACAGACGGAGGCCATTCGGCCCATCGAGTCTGCACTAACCCACTTAAGCCCTCGCTTCCACCCTATCCCCGTAACCCAAAACCCCACCTAACCTTTTTGGACACTAAGGGGCAATTTAGCGCGGCCAATCCACCTAACCTGCACAGCTTTGGGATGTGCGAGGAAACCGGAGCGCCCGGAGGAAACCCACGCAGACACGGGGAGGACGTGCAGACTCCGCACAGACGGTGACCCAAGCCGGGAATTGAACCTGGGACCCTGGCGCTGTGAGGCCACTGTGCTAACCGCTGTGTTACCGTGTCACCCATGGCTGATCATCCAACTCAATAGCCTGATCCAGTCTTCCCCCCCCCCATATTGGATATCGAGGAGATTGGGAGGGAACGTTTGCTTAATCATTCACAGAGTGCGGCAGTCGCTGGACTGGGCCAGCATCTGTTGCCCATCCCTGATTGCCCCTTGAATTGAGTGTCTCGCTCGGGGCCATTTCACAGGCGGTCAGTTAAGAGTCAACCACACTTGCTGTGGGGTCTGGGGTCACGTGTAGGCCAGACAGGGTAAGGACGGCAGATTTCCTTCCCTAAAGGGGGACATTAGTGAACCAGATGGGGTTTTTACAACAATCGATGATCGTTGTCACGGTCGCCGTGACGGAGGCCAGTTTTCAATCCCAAATTTTGTTCATTGAATTTAAATTCCGTCAGCTGCCGAGATGTGGGCGTCGCTGGCTAGGCCCACCATTTGTTGTCCATCTCTAATTGCCCCATTAGGAGAGAGAGAGAGAGAGAACTCAGGGTGTGAGGTAGAATGAGTTCATAGAACATAGAACATAGAACAGTACAGCACAGAACAGGCCCTTCGGCCCTCAATGTTGTGCCGAGCCATGATCACCCTACTCAAACCCACATATCCACCCTATACCCGTAACCCAACAACCCCCCCCTTAACTTTACTTTTATTAGGACACTATGGGCAATTTAGCATGGCCAATCCACCTAACCCGCACATCTTTGGACTGTGGGAGGAAACCGGAGCACCCGGAGGAAACCCACGCACACAGGGGGAGGACTTCAAACGAGGTTCAAGGGACATCTGGATGAGATTCTGCGCAGAGAGATGGGATTGAAGGGTTTTGGTGGACAGGAAGGGGTCATCGACAAAGTTCAGGCTTCTTGGGCCCAGAAGGACATGAGGAACCCCTTGGTTTGGGGGGGGGGGGGGGGGGGGGGGGTCATTCCCCTTGGCTGAGGGATCAATCACAAGGGGTAGGTTTAAGATGAGTGGATTTGAAAAAAAAACATTACCGTCAGAGGGTGGTGAGAATTTGGAATGCGCGGCCTGGGAAGGTAGTGGAGGTTGCAAACCTCATAATCTTTAAAAATGGCTTGGATGAGCTCTGGAAGGGGATGGGACAGATCGCAAGGGCTGGTAAGCGGGATGAGCGCGTGATGAGGGGTAGTTATTGTCGGTGCAGACTTGATGGGCGCTGTACCACTCTATGACTAATATGAGGAGTAGGCCATTCAGCCCATCGAGCCTGCTGGTGGCCGACCTTTGGCCTCGACTCCATTGTCCCACCCACGTGCCATGTCCCTTAGTTCCTGAAAGATCACAAATTAACTATCCCAACCTTAAACATGTTCAACGATGCAGCATCCATGATTGTCTGGGATGGAGAATTCCAAAGATTCACAATCCTTTGAGTGAAGAAGTGTCTCCTCATCTCAGTCCGAAACGATTGCCCCCCCCCCCCCCCCCCCCCCCCAACCACCACCTCCTCGATCTTGACGGTGACCTAGATTCCCCAACCAGGGGAAACAACCCCTCGGTACCTACCCTGTCAAACCCCCTCAGAATTGTGTGTGTTTCAATGAGATTGCCCCTCACAACTCCAGAGACTTCACTCTTCCGACAGCACCCTCCAAACCCGGGACCTCTACCATCCAGAAGGACAAGGGGCAGCAGACACAGGGGGGGGGGGAAACACCACCACCTGGAGGTCCCCCTCCGAGCCACTCACCACCCTGTGGTGAATGTGATTCACACCGGATTATAATCTGTATATACATGTGTCCGTATTGTAAGTGCAGTTGCACTACCTGTCCTCCAGGGGGAGTAGCTCTGGGAATGCTTGAGTTGTATGAGGCTTCTCCCTTGGCTCTGCCCAGGGCTCCTCCCCCTGGAGCTGCTGTATATAGATCAGTGCCACATGGTCAGTCGGCCAGTTTGCCGAAAGTTCAATGGCTAACAGGCTGGCTCTGTTGTGAGTATATTAAAACCGCTATTCTAATCCTACAAGCACGTGTCCGTAGAATTGTTGGTTCCAACACACCCCAACTTAAAAATGTATCGGCCGTTCCTTCACTGTCGCTGGGTCAAATTCCTGGAACCCCCTCCCTAACAGCACGGTGGGTGTACCTACACCTCACTTCCTTGCAGCGGGTTGAAGAAGGCGGCTCACCCACCCCCTTCTCAAGGGGCAACTAGGGACGGACAACGAATGCTGAACCTTCTTCCTCATTGATGACCTCCCTTCTGTTCCAGATGACATCCTGCCAATATTTGCATACCCGCACAGGCTGGGCAGGTCTGTAACAGGCGGCTACATTTACCGAGGCTGTCAGATGCCCAATCTCAACGGACTCTACATCTTCGGAGATTTCATGAGTGGGTAAGGTTCCTTCCCCGTCGCCTGTCTCGCTCACAGGCTAACCGTAGCAAGAGGGCCGTGATGTGCATGTAGCTTTAAGGATGCGGCGGAGGATTGGGCCTACGCTTGGGGATGCCCTTTCAGAGGGCCGGTGCAGAGTTGATGGGCCGAATGGCCTCCTTCTGCACGGCAAGGCGAAGACACGTCGGCCAATGGTGGAGCGATTTAAAATGAGATTGCAGCAGAGGCCATTCGAGGAGCGGGGAGATCTCTGCGGGTGGGGGGGGAGCCAGAGGTGATTGCAGGTGATAGGGAGAGAGGGAGGGAAGGAGGTAGGGTGCGGGGTCGGGGAGCGAGTTGAAAACAGGGATGGGAATTTTTTAAAATCCAGATAATGCTTGATCAGGAGCCAGTATCAAGCATTAGGCCGAGACCTGGCGTGAGCTAGGAGACTGGGCAGCAGGGTTTTGGGTGAGTTCAAGTTTATAGAGGGTCAGGGTGGCACGGTGGCGCAGTGGGTTAGCACTGCAGCCTCACGGCGCTGAGGTCCCAGGTTCGATCCCGGCTCTCGGTCCCTGTCCGTGTGGAGTTTGCACATTCTCCCCCGTGTTTGCCTGTGTTTCGCCCCCACAACCCAAAGATGTGCAGGGCGGGTGGATTGGCCGTGCTAAATTGCCCCTTAATTGGAAAAAAAATTAATTGGATACTCTTAATTTATTTTTTGTGAGAGATGGGAGGCTGGACACCAGAGCATTGGAATAGTCCATTCCGGAGCTCCTGAAGACATTGTGTGAAGGTTTCAGCAGCGGATCAGCTGAGGGAGAAGTGAAGACGGGGTCGGGGTCGGGGGGGGGGGGGGGGGGGGGGGGGGGCAATGGGTGACGTTACCTGAGCTGGACGTCTGTGGGCTGGCTGCCAGCGATACGACTCTGCAATCTCCTCACTGGATTCATTAAATAAAATTTAGAGTGCCCAATTATTTTTTTTACACTTAAGGGGCAATTTAGCGTGGCCAATCCTGCACATCTTTTTGGGTTGCGGGGGTGAGACCCACGCAGACACGGGGAGAATGTGCAAACTCCACACGGATAGTGATCCGGGGCCGGGATCGAACCTGGGACCTCGGCGCCGTGAGGGCCAGTTGGCTTCGAAGTGTTGGGGGTGGGTTTCGCGAGGCGCAATGCCTTACCCTGTGGTTGTCCTTGCCTTCCAGGAGGCTTATGGCCCTGAAGGAGGATTCTCGCTCCGGCCGATGGAAGTACCACGAGATATGCATGGGCCGAGGACAAGTGTGCAACTTCCCCAGGCTGATCAATAACTACTATCAATACATCATCTCCTTTGCTGAGGACGAGGCAGGTAACCTTCCTCACTCTGCAAGGCCTTTCAACCTGGCGGGGGAGGTTTGCCCAGGCTGTGTGCCCGGGGGCTGGAGTGCTTTCATCATACAATTTAATTGGAGAAGGTCCCTGGGTGAATGTAAGGCCCGACCATTTCATCACTACCTTCTCCCGCCCTCCCCTCCTGGAGATACCCATCTCAGACCCACTTCCAGAGGACCCGGCAGCACTTTAGCTGCCCACTCCAATGCCCATTTGGCACGTGTACGTTTAAAAAAAAAAAATTTTTTATTGAAATATTTTGAAAAATGTATAACAACAGAACAATAATAATAATAACAATAATAAACAGCCCCCGGCACCCGTAGCAACGCATATAACGAACCCCCCCTCCCCCCCCCAAACCTAATAAACAACAAAATAAATTAACAATAATTAAATTAACATAAACAATACCATCCTGAATCGCCCCCCCCCCCCCCCTCGGGTTGCTGCTGCTGCTGACCTAGTTCCTTATCGTTGAGCCAGAAAGTCGAGGAAAGGCTGCCACCGCCTAAAGAACCCTTGTACCGACCCCCTCAGGGCGAATTTGACCTTCTCCAGCTTAATGAATCCCGCCATGTCATTGATCCAGGTCTCCACGCTTGGGGGCCTCGCATCTTTCCATTGCAACAAGATCCTCCGCCGGGCTACTAGGGACGCAAAGGCCAAAACGCCGGCCTCTTTCGCCTCCTGCACTCCCGGCTCCACCCCAACCCCAAATATCACGAGTCCCCAGCCTGGCTTGACCCTGGATCCCACCACCCTCGACATCGTCCTCGCCACCCCCTGCCAGAATTCCCCCAGTGCCGGGCATGCCCAAAACATATGGGCGTGGTTCGCTGGGCTCCCCGAACACCTAATGCACCTGTCCTCACCCCCAAAAAACCTGCTTATCCTCGTCCCGGACATATGAGCCCTGTGCAGTACCTTGAACTGGATGAGGATAAGCCTCGCACATGAAGAGGAGGAGTTCACCCTCTCCAGGGCGTCCGCCCATGTCCCCTCCTCAATCTGCTCCCCCAGCTCCACTTCCCACTTAGGCTTCAGCTCCTCTACCGACGCCTCCTCCATCTCCTGCATCACCTGGTAGATGTCAGACACCTTCCCATCCCCGACCCACACCCCCGAAAGCACCCTATCCCTCACCCCCCGTGGGGGCAGCAAAGGGAACCCCTCCACCTGCCGCCTAGCAAACGCCTTGGCCTGAAGGTACCTGAACATATTCCCCGGGGGGAGCTCAAACTTCTCCTCCAGCTCACCCAGGCTCGCAAACCTCCCGTCAATGAACAGGTCTCCCAACTTCCTTATGCCCGCCCTGTGCCACCCCAGGAACCCGCCATCAATGTTCCCTGGGACAAACCGGTGGTTCCCCCGCAGCTGGGCCTCCACCGAGCCCCCCGCTTCCCCCCTGCGTCGCCTCCACTGCCCCCAAATCTTGAGGGTAGCCGCCACCACCGGGCTGGAGGTATACCTCGTTGGAGCTTGGCACGTGTACATTGACTGCTTGACTGCGGAGGCTATCACAGACCCTATTCTTCTGAGGTCCACACAAGGGTCATCGTCGGGAGTCGACGGTTGTTAAGAATCGGGTCCAGCCTTGTTTAACCCCTTCTCCAACCTAAGGCCAATGAGATTAACAAGCTCAGCACCAATCAGGGTTCACAACAGGAAGCAGCATGAGGCTCTGGCCGTGCTCTGTGACATTAGGAAGATTTATGCAGAATGTACAACATCAGAACAGGCCTTTCGGTCCAACTGTTCCATACTGGTGTTCATGCTCCATCCAAACAACCTCCCCCTGTCAGCTTATTCCGCTATTCCCTTCTCTCTCGGATGTGGGAATAGAACATTGAACATACAGTGCAGAAGGAGGCCGTTCGGCCCATCGAGTCTGCACCGACCCACTTTAAGCCCTCACCTCCACCCTATCCCGTCATCCAATAAACCCTCCTAACCTTTTTTGGACACTAAGGGCCAATTTATCACGGCCAATCCACCTAACCTGCACGTCTTTGGACTGCGGGAGGAAACCGGAGCGCCCGGAGGAAACCCACGCAGACACGGGGAGAACGCGCAGACTCCGCACAGACAGTGACCCAGCGGGGAATCGAACCTGGGACCCTGGCGCTGTGAAGCCACAGTGCTATCCACTGTGCTACCATGTTGTGAAGACAAACTATTTATACTGGCCTTCATAGCAAGACGATTTGAGTAGAGGAGTTGGGATGACTTGCTGCAGCTAAACAGGGCCTTGGTGAGGCCACGCCTTGAGTATTGTGCGCAGTTTTGGTCTCCTAGTTTGATTAAGGACATTCTTGCTCCTGAGGGTGCCCAGTGTTGCTCGTTATGCTCTCTCCTTCATTTGCTCTGTTTTAATGACCTTTGCTCAAGAGTCGCCAGGTATCTTTCTGATACTGCCACAGGGTTCAAACCCGAATACTGAGCAATGACTCGATACACCAGTTAGTAAGTTTGAAATCAATGCACATTTATTTACACAAACAGTCAATTATTACTCATGCACAAACTCTACTCACTAAACTACAACTACTACTAAAAGCCTATACTTAGCTTCGGGCACCCACTCAGTCAGAGGAACAATGGCCGTTGTCCGGTTCTGAGACTGCTGGCTTCGAACTGGTATAGAATAGTAGCTAGGAGCGCCTATCTCGTAGCGTGCGTTGACGTTAGACTTACTTGGCTGGTGCTTGGCGGGCCTCTCGTCGCTGAGAGCCAAGGCCAAGGTGAAGGTGAAGAAGAAGAGAGCGATCTGTCTTTGGGGCTCCTCTTTATACCCCAAAGGGGCTTTGCGCCCTTCTGAGCGGGCCTTGAACTTGGCCCCAATTAATTGGACCATGTCCCAATCATTTGTATTGATTCTCTCCAATAAAGGGGCCGTTTCTTGATTGCTGGGCGGGCCCTAGGTAACCGTTGGTCTGCCTTTTTTTTAGTCTCCACTGGCGCCGGGGAGTCTGGCCTGGTACCGATTGCTTAAATGTTTCTCTTTTGTCCCCGGAGATAGCTGATTACTGTGCTAATGGCTTGTAGTATCAGTTCCGTCTGGGTTCTGCAAGTTCCAATCCACAGGCGAACCTTGCACCTGCTTGTTTTCCTGAAACTGTCCAATTTTCCCTTTACTCTTTGCAAGTGTCCATTTTGAAATCGGGACGTGGCCACCCCAGGTGGCTACACCAGCGAAGGTTCACCAATCCCCAGGATGGCAGGACGGACAGATAAAGAAAGACTGGATGGACTGGGTTTGTACTCACTGGAGCTTAGAAGAACGAGAGGGGATCTCATAGAAATGTATCAAATCCTGATGGGACGGGACAGGCCAGATGTGGGAAGAATGTTCCCGATGTTGGGGACGTCCAGAACTAGGGCTCACAGCCTAAGACTTAGGGGGTAAGCCATTCAGGACTGAGATGAGGAAGACCTTCTTCTCTCAGAGAGTTGTGAACTTGTGGAATTCTCCACCACAGAAAGCTGTTGGGGTGGATATATTCAAGAGGGAGCTGGATGTGGTCCTTGCGGCTAAAGGGATCAAGGGGCAGGGAGAGAAAGCGGGAGTGGGATACTGAATTTGCATCATCGGCCATGGTCATATTGAATGGTGATGCAGACCCGAGGGGCCGAATGGCCTACTCCTCCTATTTTCTTTGTTTCTATCTTTCTATACATAGCTGCGGGGGGGGGGGGGGTGGGGGGGGGGGGGGGGGGGGGGGGGGGGGGGGGGGGGGGGGGGGGGGGGGGGGGGGGGGGGGGGGGGGGGGGGGGGGGGGGGGGGGGGGGGGGGGGGGGGG
>NC_052172.1:17535549-17556977 GCF_902713615.1 Scyliorhinus canicula
AGGAGCCGTTCAGGCCCCTCGACGGTGACCTAGATTCCCCAGCCAGGGGAAACAATCCCTCTGTGCCAACCCTCTCAAACCCCCTCAGAATTGTGTGTGTTTCAATGAGATTGCCCCTCACAACTCCAGGGATTTCACCAAGGCTCATCCGACAGCACCCTCCATGCCCGGGACCTCTACTGCCCAGAAGGATAAGGGGCAGCAGACACATTCCGCCATTCATTATGATCGTAGACATGGACCATACAGTACAGACGGAGGCCATTCGGCCCATCGAGTCTGCACTAACCCACTTAAGCCCTCGCTTCCACCCTATCCCCGTAACCCAAAAACCCCACCTATCCTTTTTGGACACTAAGGGGCAATTTAGCGCGGCCAATCCACCTAACCTGCACAGCTTTGGGATGTGCGAGGAAACCGGAGCGCCCGGAGGAAACCCACGCAGACACGGGGAGGACGTGCAGACTCCGCACAGACGGTGACCCAAGCCGGGAATTGAACCTGGGACCCTGGCACTGTGAGGCCACTGTGCTAACCACTGTGCTACCGTGTCACCCATGGCTGATCATCCAACTCAATAGCCTGATCCAGTCTTCCCCCCCCCCCCATATTGGATATCGAGGAGATTGGGAGGGAACGTTTGCTTAATCATTCACAGAGTGCGGCAGTCGCTGGGCTGGGCCAGCATCTGTTGCCCATCCCTGATTGCCCCTTGAATTGAGTGTCTCACTCGGGGCCATTTCACAGGCGGTCAGTTAAGAGTCAACCACACTTGCTGTGGGGTCTGGGGTCACGTGTAGGCCAGACCGGGTAAGGACGGCAGATTTCCTTCCCTAAAGGGGGACATTAGTGAACCAGATGGGGTTTTTACAACAATCGATGATAGTTGTCACGGTCGCCGTGACGGAGGCCGGCTTTCAATCCCAGATTTTGTTCATTGAATTTAAATTCCGTCAGCTGCCGAGATGTGGGCGTCGCTGGCTAGGCCCACCATTTGTTGTCCATCTCTAATTGCCCCATTAGGAGAGAGAGAGAGAGAGAGAGAGAGAGAGAACTTAGGGTGTGAGGTAGAATTAGTTCAAACGAGGTTCAAGGGACACCTGGATGAGATTCTGCGCAGAGAGATGGGATTGAAGGGTTTTGGTGGACAGGAAGGGGTCATCGACAAAGTTCAGGCTTCTTGGGCCCAGAAGGACATGAGGAACCCCTTGGTTTGTGGGGGGGGGGGGGGGGGGGGGGGGGGGGTCATTCCCCTTGGCTGAGGGGTCAATCACAAGGGGTAGGTTTAAGATGAGTGGAGATTCCGAGGGGATTTGAAAAAAAAAACATTACCGTCAGAGGGTGGTGAGAATTTGGAATGCGCGGCCTGGGAAGGTAGTGGAGGCTGCAAACCCCAAAATCTTTAAAAATGGCTTGGATGAGCTCTGGAAGGGGATGGGACAGACCGCAAGGGCTGGTAAGCGGGATGAGCGCGTGATGAGGGGTAGTTATTGTCGGTGCAGACTTGATGGGCCGAAGGGCCTTTTCTGCGCTGTACCACTCTATGACTAATATGAGGAGTAGGCCATTCAGCCCATCGAGCCTGCTGGTGGCCGACCTTTGGCCTCGACTCCATTGTCCCACCCACGTGCCATGTCCCTTAGTTCCTGAAAGATCAAAAATTAACTATCCCAACCTTAAACATGTTCAACGATGCAGCATCCATGATCGCCTGGGATGGAGAATTCCAAAGAGTCACAATCCTTTGAGTGAAGAAGTGTCTCCTCATCTCAGTCCGAAACGATTGCCCCCCCCCCCCCAACCACCACCACCTCCTCGATCTTGACGGTGACCTAGATTCCCCAACCAGGGGAAACAACCCCTCGGTACCTACCCTGTCAAACCCCCTCAGAATTGTGTGTGTTTCAATGAGATTGCCCCTCACAACTCCAGAGACTTCACTCTTCCGACAGCACCCTCCAAACCCGGGACCTCTACCATCCAGAAGGACAAGGGGCAGCAGACACAGGGGGGGGGGAAACACCACCACCTGGAGGTCCCCCTCCGAGCCACTCACCACCCTGTGGTGAATGTGATTCACACCGGATTATAATCTGTATATACATGTGTCCGTATTGTAAGTGCAGTTGCACTACCTGTCCTCCAGGGGGAGTAGCTCTGGGAATGCTTGAGTTGTATGGGGCTTCTCCCTTGGCTCTGCCCAGGACTCCTCCCCCTGGAGCTGCTGTATATAGATCAGTGCCACATGGTCAGTCGGCCAGTTTGCCGAAAGTTCAATGGCTAACAGGCTGGCTCTGTTGTGAGTATATTAAAACCGCTATTCTAATCCTACAAGCACGTGTCCGTAGAATTGTTGGTTCCAACACACCCCAACTTAAAAATGTATCGGCCGTTCCTTCACTGTCGCTGGGTCAAATTCCTGGAACCCCCTCCTAATATGAAGAGTAGGCCATTCAGCCCATCGAGCCTGCTGGTGGCCGACCTTTGGCCTCGACTCCATTGTCCCACCCACGCGCCATGTACACCCAGCACTGTGGGTGTACTTACACCTCACTTCCTTGCAGCGGGTTGAAGAAGGCGGCTCACCCACCCCCTTCTCAAGGGGCAACTAGGGACGGACAACGAATGCTGAACCTTCTTCCTCATTGATGACCTCCCTTCTGTTCCAGATGACATCCTGCCAATATTTGCATACCCGCACAGGCTGGGCAGGTCTGTAACAGGCGGCTACATTTACCGAGGCTGTCAGATGCCCAACCTCAACGGACTCTACATCTTCGGAGATTTCATGAGTGGGTAAGGTTCCTTCCCCGTCGCCTGTCTCGCTCACAGGCTAACCGTAGCAAGAGGGCCGTGATGTGCATGTAGCTTTAAGGATGCGGCGGAGGATTGGGCCTACGCTTGGGGATGCCCTGTCAGAGGGTCGGTGCAGAGTCGATGGGCCGAATGGCCTCCTTCTGCACGGCAAGGCGAAGACACGTCGGCCAATGGTGGAGCGATTTAAAATGAGATTGCAGCAGAGGCCATTCGAGGAGCGGGGAGATCTCTGAGGGGGGGGGGGAGGAGCCAGAGGTGATTGCAGGTGATAGGGAGAGAGGGAGGGAAGGAGGTAGGGTGCGGGGTCGGGGAGCGAGTTGAAAACAGGGATGGGAATTTTTTTAAATCCAGATAATGCTTGATCAGGAGCCAGTATCAAGCATTAGGCCGAGACTTGGCGTGAGCTAGGAGACTGGGCAGCAGGGTTTTGGGTGAGTTCAAGTTTATAGAGGGTCAGGGCAGCACGATGGCGCAGTGGGTTAGCACTGCTGCCTCACGGCGCCGAGGTCCCAGGTTCGATCCCGGCTCTGGGTCACTGTCCGTGTGGAGTTTGCACATTCTTCCCCGTGTTTGCCTGTGTTTTGCCCCCACAACCCAAAGATGTGCAGGGTAGGTGGATTGGCCACGCTAAATTGCCCCTTAATTGGAAAAAAAATTAATTGGATACTCTTAATTTATTTTATGTGAGAGATGGGAGGCTGGACACCAGAGCATTGGAATAGTCCATTCCGGAGCTCCTGAAGACATTGTGTGAAGGTTTCAGCAGCGGATCAGCTGAGGGAGAAGTGAAGACGGGGTCGGGGTCGGGGGGGGGGGGGGGGGGGGGGGGGGGGGCAATGGGTGACGTTACCTGAGCTGGACGTCTGTGGGCTGGCTGCCAGCGATACGACTCTGCAATCTCCTCACTGGATTCATTAAATAAAATTTAGAGTGCCCAATTATTTTTTTTACACTTAAGGGGCAATTTAGCGTGGCCAATCCTGCACATCTTTTTGGGTTGCGGGGGCGAGACCCACGCAGACACGGGGAGAATGTGCAAACTCCACACGGACAGTGAGCCGGGGCCGGGATCGAACCTGGGACCTCGGCGCCGTGAGGGCCAGTTGGCTTCGAAGTGTTGGGGGTGGGTTTCGCGAGGCGCAATGCATTACCCTGTGGTTGTCCTTGCCTTCCAGGAGGCTTATGGCCCTGAAGGAGGATTCTCGCTCCGGCCGATGGAAGTACCACGAGATATGTATGGGCCGAGGACAAGTGTGCAACTTTCCCAGGCTGATCAATAACTACTATCAATACATCATCTCCTTTGCTGAGGACGAGGCAGGTAACCTTCCTCACTCTGCAAGGCCTTTCAACCTGGCGGAGGAGGTTTGCCCAGGCTGTGTGCCCGGGGGCTGGAGTGCTTTCATCATACAATTTAATTGGAGAAGGTCCCTGGGTGAATGTAAGGCCCGACCATTTCATCACTACCTTCTCCCGCCCTCCCCTCCTGGAGATACCCATCTCAGACCCACTTCCAGAGGACCCGGCAGCACTTTAGCTGCCCACTCCAATGCCCATTTGGCACGTGTACGTTTTTAAAAAAAATAATTTTTATTGAAATTTTTTGAAAAATGTATAACAACAGAACAATAATAATAATAACAATAATAAACAGCCCCCGGCACCCGTAGCAACGCATATAACGAACCCCCCCTTCCCCCCCCAAACCCAATAAACAACAAAATAAATTAACAATAATTAAATTAACATAAACAATACCCCCCTGAATCCCCCCCCCCCCCCCCCGGGTTGCTGCTGCTGCTGACCTAGTTCCTTATCGTTGAGCCAGAAAGTCGAGGAAAGGCTGCCACCGCCTAAAGAACCCTTGTACCGACCCCCTCAGGGCGAATTTGACCCTCTCCAGCTTAATGAATCCCCCCATGTCATTGATCCAGGTCTCCACGCTTGGGGGCCTCGCATCTTTCCATTGCAACAAGATCCTCCGCCGGGCTACTAGGGACGCAAAGGCCAAAACACCGGCCTCTTTCGCCTCCTGCACTCCCGGCTCCACCCCAACCCCAAATATCACGAGTCCCCAGCCTGGCTTGACCCTGGACCCCACCACCCTCGACATCGTCCTCGCCACCCCCTGCCAGAATTCCCCCAGTGCCGGGCAAGCCCAAATCATATGGGCATTGTTCGCTGGGCTCCCCGAACACCTAATGCACCTGTCCTCACACCCAAAAAACCTGCTTATCCTCGTCCCGGACATATGGACCCTGTGCAGTACCTTGAACTGGATGAGGCTAAGCCTTGCACATGAAGAGGAGGAGTTCACCCTCTCCAGGGCGTCCGCCCATGTCCCCTCCTCAATCTGCTCCCCCAGCTCCACTTCCCACTTAGCCTTCAGCTCCTCTACCGACGCCTCCTCCACCTCCTGCATCACCTGGTAGATGTCAGACACCTTCCCATCCCCGACCCACACCCCCGAAAGCACCCTATCCCTTACCCCCCGCGGGGGCAGCAAAGGGAACCCCTCCACCTGCCGCCTAGCAAACGCCTTGACCTGAAGGTACCTGAACATATTCCCCGGGGGGAGCTCAAACTTCTCCTCCAGCTCACCCAGGCTCGCAAACCTCCCGTCAATGAACAGGTCTCCCAACTTCCTTATGCCCGCCCTGTGCCACCCCAGGAACCCGCCATCAATGTTCCCTGGGACAAACCGGTGGTTCCCCCGCAGCGGGGCCTCCACCGAGCCCCCCACTTCCCCCCTGCGTCGCCTCCACTGCCCCCAAATCTTGAGGGTAGCCGCCACCACAGGGCTGGTAGTATACCTCGTTGGAGCTTGGCACGTGTACGTTGACTGCTTGACTGCGGAGGCTATCACAGACCCTATTCTTCTGAGGTCCACACAAGGGCCATCGTCGGGAAATGAAATGAAAATGAAAATCGCTTTATTGTCACGAGTAGGCTTCAATGAAGTTACTGTGAAAAGCCCCTAGTCGCCACATTCCGGCGCCTGTCCGGGGAAGCTGGTACGGGAATCGAACCGTGCTGCTGGCCTGCTTGGTCTGCTTTAAAAACCAGCGATTTAGCCCAGTGAGCTAAACCAGCCCCTAAACCAGGGAGTCGACGGTTGTTAAGAATCAGGTCCAGCCTTGTTTAACCCCTTCTCCAACCTAAAGCCAATGAGATTAACAAGCTCAGCACCAATCAGGGTTCACAACAGGAAGCAGCATGAGGCTCTGGCCGTGCTCTGTGACATTAGGAAGATTTATGCAGAATGTACAACATCAGAACAGGCCTTTCGGTCCAACTGTTCCATACTGGTGTTCATGCTCCATGCAAACAACCTCCCCCTGTCAGCTTATTCCGCTATTCCCTTCTCTCTCGGATGTGGGAATAGAACATCGAACATACAGTGCAGAAGGAGGCCGTTCGGCCCATCGAGTCTGCACCGACCCACTTTAAGCCCTCACCTCCACCCTATCCCGTCATCCAATAAACCCTCCTAACCTTTTTTGGACACTAAGGGCCAATTTATCACGGCCAATCCACCTAACCTGCACGTCTTTGGACTGCGGGAGGAAACCGGAGCGCCCGGAGGAAACCCACGCAGACACGGGGAGAACGCGCAGACTCCGCACAGACAGTGACCCAGCGGGGAATCGAACCTGGGACCCTGGCGCTGTGAAGCCACAGTGCTATCCACTGTGCTACCATGTTGTGAAGACAAACTATTTATACTGGCCTTCATAGCAAGACGATTTGAGTAGAGGAGTTGGGATGACTTGCTGCAGCTAAACAGGGCCTTGGTGAGGCCACGCCTTGAATACTGTGCGCAGTTTTGGTCTCCTAGTTTGATTAAGGACATTCTTGCTCCTGAGGGTGCCCAGTGTTGCTCGTTATGCTCTCTCCTTCATTTGCTCTGTTTTAATGATCTTTGCTCAAGAGTCGCCAGGTATCTTTCTGATACCGCCACAGGGTTCAAAACCGAATACTGATCAATGACTCGATACACCAGTTAATAAGTTCGAAATCAATGCACATTTATTTACACAAACAGTCAATTATTACTCATGCACAAACTCTACTCACTAAACTACAACTACTACTAAAAGCCTATACTTAGCTTCGGGCGCCCACTCAGTCAGAGGAACAATGGCCGTTGTCCGGTTCTGAGACTGCTGGCTTCGAACTGGTGTAGAATAGTAGCTAGGAGCGTCTATCCCGTGGCATGCGTTGACGTTAGACTTACTTGGCTGGTGCTTGGCGGGTCTCTCGTCGCTGAGAGCCAAAGGCCAAGATGAAGGTGAAGAAGAAGGGAGCGATCTGTCTTGGGGGCTCCTCTTTATACCCCAAAGGGGCTTCGCGCCCTTCTGAGCGGGCCTTGAACTTGGCCCCAATTAATTGGACCATGTCCCAATCATTTGTATTGATTCTCTCCAATAAAGGGGCCGTTTCTTGATTGCTGGGCGGGCCCTAGGTGACCGTTGGCCTGCCTTTTTTTTAGTCTCCACTGGCGCCGGGGAGTCTGCCCTGGTACCGATTGTTTAAATGTTTCTCTTTTGTCCCCGGAGATAGCTCATTACTGTGCTTTTTTTTTTTAATAATAAATTTAGATTACCCAATTATTTTTTCCAATTAAGGGGCAATTTAGCATGGCCAATCTACCTATCCTGCACATTTTTGGGTTGTGGGGGCGTAACCCACGCAGACACGGGGAGAATGTACAAACTCCACACAGACAGTGACCCAGAGCCGGGATCGAACCTGGGACCTCAGCGCCGTGAGGCGGTTGTGCTAACCACTAGGCCACCGTGCTGCCCTCTCATTACTGTGCTAATGGCTTGTAGTATCAGTTCCGTCTGGGTTCTGCAAGTTCCAATCCACAGGCGAACCTTGCACCTGCTTGTTTTCCTGAAACTGTCCAATTTTCCCTTTACTCTTTGCAAGTGTCCATTTTGAAATCGGGACGTGGCCACCCCAGGTGGCTACACCAGCGAAGGTTCACCAATCCCCAGGATGGCAGGACTGACAGATGAAGAAAGACTGGATGGACTGGGCTTGTACTCACTGGAGCTTAGAAGAATGAGAGGGGATCTCATAGAAATGTATCAAATCCTGATGGGACGGGTCAGGCCAGATGTGGGAAGAATGTTCCCGATGTTGGGGACGTCCAGAACTAGGGCTCACAGCCTAAGAATAAGGGGTAAGACATTGAGGACTGAGATGAGGAAGACCTTCTTCTCTCCGAGAGTTGTGAACTTGTGGAATTCTCCACCACAGAAAGCTGTTGGGGCCGGCTTGCTGGATATATTCAAGAGGGAGCTGGACGTGGCCCTTGCGGCTAAAGGGATCAAGGGGCAGGGAGAGAAAGCGGGAGTGGGATTCTGAATTTGCATCATCGGCCATGGTCATATTGAATGGTGATGCAGACCCGAGGGGCCGAATGGCGGCCTACTCCTGCTCCTATTTTCTTTGTTTCTATCTTTCTATACATAGCTGCGGGGGGGGGGTGATCACCACAAACTCGCTGCTCACGAGGCTGGGGTGGGGTGGGGGGGGGGGGGTGATCACCACAAACTCGCTGCTCACGAGGCTGGGGTGGGGTGGGGGGGGGGGGGGTGATCACCACAAACTCGCTGCTCACGAGGCTGGGGGGGGGAGATGATCAATGATTTCAAAAATCGGGTAGATGCTTGAGGGAAATAAACTTGCAGAGATACAGGGGTAGCGGGGTGGGGGGTGGGGGGGGGGTGGGGGTGGGGCGCGATGGGACAGACTTTGGCTCCGTGAGCCTCTTGGTCACAGAACTTCAAATGCAGATCCAAGAGTTTCCTGTTAAATGTGACCTCTAACCACCCCCCCCCCCCCAACTACTTTCAGGTAGTGAGTTGCAGACACCCACCGCTCTCTGGGTGCAGAGAGAGAGAGAGGCACAATTGTGGTGAATGTAACATGGTAATTCACACTGTATCTTTGTAAGCGCAGTAGCGTTATCCGACCACTAGGGGGAGTAGCTCTGGGAATGCTCAGGAGTTTGTACAGGGCTCCACCCTTGGCTCCGTCCACAACTCCTCCCCCTTGTGCTGCTGTATAAATACCCTTGTCCAGAGTCAGCCTGCAGTTCACCGAGAGTTCATCCACGGGTGACAGGCTGGCTCTGTAGTAAGTAGATTAAAGCCTATATTCATATCGGAAAACACGTGTCTGGTGAATTGATGGTTCCATCAGCAATATAGATTTACAAGACTGATACCAGGGTTGAGGGACTTCATTTACGGAGATAGATTGGAGGAGCCGGAGTTTTTTTCCTGAGAGGAGGGAGGGGTGAGAGCAGATTTAATGGAGGCATTCAGATTCATGAGGGACAGATGGAGGATAGAAGTCCCTAAGCTCGGGGGGTTTTCTATTTATTTATTCACGAGATGTGGGCGTCGCTGGGCTGGGCCAGCATTTGTTGCCCAGCCCTAATTACCCCTTGAACTGAGTGGCTTTGGGCCATTTCAGAGGGGGGGGGGGGGGAAGTTCAGAGTCAACCACAATCGCTGTGGGGTCAGGAGTCACGTGTAGGCCAGACCGGGTAAGGGCGGCAGATTTCCTTCCCTAAAGGGGGACATTAGTGAACCAGATGGGTTTTTACCACAATCATAGAACATAGAACAGTACAGCACAGAACAGGCCCTTCGGCCCTCGATGTTGTGCCGAGCAATGATCACCCTACTCAACCCCACGTATCCACCCTATACCCGTAACCCAACAACCCCCCCCCTTAACCTTACTTTTTAGGACACTACGGGCAATTTAGCACGGCCAATCCACCTAACCCGCGCATCTTTGGACTGTGGGAGGAAACCGGAGCACCCGGAGGAAACCCACGCACACACGGGGAGGACGTGCAGACTCCGCACAGACAGTGGCCCAGCCGGGAACTGAACCTGGGACCCTGGAGCTGTGAAGCATTTATGATCGTTGTCATGGTCGCCGTTACTGAGGCCAGCTTTCAATCCCAGATTTTATTCGTTGAATTTAAATTCCACCAGCTGCCGGGGTGGGATTCGAACCCGTGTCGTCCCCGTGCCCCCCCCCCAGAACGTTAGCCTGGGGGCCTCTGGATTATCAGCCCAGTGATGTCACCAATACACCTTTTGAGAGGGATATTTCTCTGAAGTGTTCACATTTGCAGGCGGAGGAGGAAACGGCGGAGCAGTGGGACTCGGCCCTCTCTCAGAGGGCCAGCATGGATGTGTTGGGCCGAGTGGTCGCCTCCTGCGCAGTCACCAATGCTGTGGTTCCACGAACGCGGCCTGTGCGGCATTTGCATTGTTTAACGATTCGCTACTCCAGTTGGGGAAATGTGAAGAGCGAGGTTGACTCAATTGCTTCCACTCCTTTTAGGTGAACTCTACTTCATGTCCAGTGGGAATCCCAGTGCCTACGCGCCCGCAGGAACCGTGTACAAAATAATCGACCCGTCGCGGTAAGGATCAAACTATCTGTTGTGATGAATGTAAGAAATTGGTATATATGGGGCGGAATTCTCCGCAAGGCCCGAGGCCGTCGTGAAACCTGGAGTGTTTCACGACGGCGTCGGAATCCTCTCCCGGCCCCCTATTCTCCCCTACCCGGGAAACTCGGCGGCCGGGCCTTGTCCCTGGCTTCAAGGCCCGGCGCGCCAAGAATGACGCGGCGGAGCCTAATGACGTCAGCCGCGCATGCGCGGTTGCCGTCCTTCCCCTCAGCCGCCCCGCAAGACGTGGCGGCTTGACCCTGCGGGGCGGCGGAGGGGAAAGAGTGCGTCCCCTTGAGACGCCGGCCCGACGATCGGTGGGCACCGATCGCGGGCCAGTCCCCTCCCGAGCACGGTCGTGGTGCTCGATCCCCGATCCGCCCCCCCCCAGGCCCCACAATTACCTGGCGCGCCATGTTCACGCCGGCAGCGACCAGGTGTGGTTGCCGCCGTTGTGAACAGGTCGGGAACGGCAGGCCGCTCGGCCCATCCGGGTTGGAGAATCGCGGGCCGCCGTTTTTCACGGAGGTCCGCGTTTCTCCAAGCGGCGTGTCGGAAAACCGGACACGCCATTTTGGGGGGTTGGAGAATAGCGGGAGGTGCGGGAGCGGACCTCCCGCTATTTTCCCACCCATTGTGGTTGCGGAGAATCGCGGCCATGTATATACATATATAAATATATTGTACACATGTTGTATATATCTGTTGCAGTATTTATTTTTTCAATCCTGGTGTAACACACAGATAGACTCTGGGCGGGATTCTCCCATGCCGCACCGTATGGGAGAATCGGCGCTCGCACATTTTTTCCTGCGATGCTGCCCCGGCGCCGGCAGGCGATTCTCCGAGAAGCAGAGAATCGTCGCCATTTGCGTGTTCGTGTTCGTGTTTCCGTGTTCGGGGCGGCGCTGCCGATTCTCCAGCCTTGATGGGCCGAGCGGCCGTGCGGAAAAAGCAGAATCCCGCCGGCGACTGTTCGCACCTTCTCGGGGGGGAGGGGGGGGGGCACCGATGGGGTCTGGCCCGCGATTGGGGCCCACCGATCGGCGGGCCGGCCTCTCCCAGCCCCGGCCCTATTTTGTTACGCGGCCGTCGCTTGAACCCCCGGGCCATGTTGCGTCAGGGCCGGCGCGCTGAGGAAGTCCCCCGCGCATTCGCAGATTGGCACGGCCCAACTGCGCATGCGTGGGTTGGTGTGGCGCCCATTTGGCGCTGGGAAGGGAGGCTGGAGTGGCGTGAACCGCTCCAGTGCCGTGCTGGGGCCAGAATCAGTAGTGCCCGCGCCCGTTTCGCACCATCTTGAAACGCGACGGCGTTCAGCACGGCGCAAACACTCTGTCTCCATTTCGGAGAATCGCGTCCTCTGTGTCTGCAAAGGTGCAATTAAGAAGTTGTAAAAGTGAGATCATCACTTGTTCAAACCATGTACTTGTTTACGAAAAGAGTGCTAATGGTATTTTGTTATGATTGCTTAGAGAGTGGATAATTTGAGACATTCCGTTCAGACTTAGGTAAGCAGTTCAGGGGACCTGAGGGGGTTAAAGGTGGTGTAATTAATGAGAGGAGCCAGGTCTGCCTGGTGTTTTGCAGTTTGGGAAAGGTTTGGCAGTCTGCGAGGAGTTTGCCAAATGCTGCCAGGTTGAGCAGGAGTCTGACAGAGACAGAAGGATCTGAAAGAGTCTCACTCTCTCTCTTTGAGCTGTCTTTCCAAGAAACCTCTATACAAGTGTACGGCAAGTATCCCTGTGTTTGCTCACTTTATTTATAAGTGGCTTTTGACCAGTAATAGGCTTTGCTTCATTGGAGATAGAGGAGGTATAAATTAATAGTTTAAAAAGATTTCCTTTTATCTGGAGAATTGTTTAACTGTTAATTGTAAAGCTATTTTCTATGATGTTAATGTTTTTAATCCTGTGTTAAGTATAAGGTTTGTTTTAACATAAAAGATTCCTATTGGTCAGTGGAATCATTCCTGGAGTGAAGTATCCTTCTTTCCCAGTTTTACAAATTGTTTGTAGTTCTTGTCCAGTTTCCTAACAAATGTTGGGGTGTGGTCCAGGATCTTTTTTTTTGTAAATTTAGAGTAACCAATGTTTTTTTTCCCAATTGAGGGGTAATTTAGTGTGGCCAATCCACCTACCCTGCACATCTTTGGGTTGTGGGGGTAAGACCCAGGCGGACACGGGGAGAATGTGCAAACTCCACACGGACGGTGACCCGGGGCCGGGGTGGAACCCGGGACCTCAGCACCCGTGAAGCAGCAGTGCTAATCACTGCGCCGCCGTGCTGCCCCCTTGTGAATCCCTCCAGACCATGACTCCTATCAAAACCGACCAACCACGACTTCATCAACAGTGCCCCACCCCCCCCCAATGCCGCCACAGGATGTCCCACAGCGCCTGTCAGCCAATAAAATACCTTTGCGGAAGCGGAGTCAAAGTTTGAGTGGCGGCGGACAATCTGGGCACAGCAAGATCCCACAGGCAGCAATGGCCAACTAATTTTTCTGTTTTCCCTTCTCCCTCCCCGAGTGGAGACGGGGTTCCTAAAATCAGACGAGTTTCTGTTTTGTATTGTCCGGGGGGGGGGGGGAGATATTCTCACCCCCCCCTCCCCTCCCTCCCCGTGGAGGTGATGACAGAGAGAGTCAGTGTCTCCGTGTAAGTGCTGTAGCGGCACGGAAAGATACCATTCGGCCCGTCCCGCCCCTACTGGCTCACTGCACAGCGATCCCGTCAATCCCGTTACCCCCCCCCCATTTGATGCCCCGGGAGTTTATTTCTCTCAGGTGCCCGTCCGTCTTTCTGTGAGAATCATTTGATCGTCTTCACTGTATTGTCGAATTCCATCTGCCGTATTTCATCTGTTCCACTTTGGTGACCCCCCCCCCCCCTCCCGGCCCCTTTCGGTCGAAGCTGCTCCGGATTTATGGATCTAAAAAAACAGCTGAGTGCGGCCCCTCAGTCACTTCTCTTCCTCTCTCTGCAGGAACATTGCCTCCTGCATGTATTTGCTGCAGTGGTTTTAATCGTCCATTTATGCTAATTTGTCGCCAACTCTATTATCCTTCGATAAATTATCTATTACCCTAACCCTAACCCTGGTTTTCTTTTGCTTAAGGCGAGCTCCACCGGGCAAATGTCACTTTAAACCCAGGCCCGTGACCGTCAAGGGAAAGTTGCTTCGTTTTCGGCCCAAAGAGAGTGAGTTTGTTCCTGTCTCCGTATTTATTCCGAAGCTAGAATACGTCAAAAGTCTTCTTTTCCTGTCAGTTTCACAGTTACTTCAGGGGGTGGCATGGTGGGCGCAATGGTTAGCACTGCTGCCTCACGGCGCCGAGGACCCGGGTTCGATCCCGGCTCTGGGTCACTGTCCGTGTGGAGTTTGCACATTCTCCCCGTGTCTGCGTGGGTTTCACCCCCACAACCCAAAGATGTGCAGGGTAGGTGGATTGGCCACGCTAAATTGCCCCTTAATTGGGGAAAAAAAATTGGGTCCTGTAATGTTCTTGTCAGATGGCCTGATTTATATTACAAGAACACATGTAGCTGAAGCTATAGACGATTTAATAACATTTGGGTCAAATATACAGAAAACAACAGGTGAATAACAGTATGAACATGCACAAGCAACCTCTCTCCCAGCTTCCTCGTCAGTCTGAGGTCACCTGACTCTAACATTCACTTATATACACTAATGAGACTCCTAGTGGTCAGTCGGTGAATTACAACACAACCATGATATCACCACAGGTACTTTAAATGTATTTTTTAAAAAGTGTCACAATTACCTCCTGTCGGATTTTAGGCCTAACGCTTTTGCGGTTGCACGTTTACTGTCACACTTGACATTGTAACATTTAGCACTTTGCATTGTCACAATTCGCACTTTGAACTGTCACAATTTGCACACTCGCACTTTACACCTTCACACGAAACACACTTTTGACTGCGCTGTCGCACTTTGTACTATCACACTTTGCACATTCACACTTTAACTTTGCACTGTTGTACTTTGCACTGTCACACTTTGCACTGTCACAATTTAACTTTGCATTGTCACACTTTGCACATTCACATTTTGCACAGTCACACTTTTCACTTTGCCTTGTCACACACTGCAGCATCACAATTTGCACTATCATACTTTGCACCATAAAACTTTGCACAATCACAATTTGTGCTGTCACACTTTACGCATTCACACTTTAACTGCACTGTCGCATTGTGCGTTGTCACACTTTACTCGGTCACACTTTGCATTATTGCATTTTGCACATTTACACTTTGCACTATCACTTTGCACATTCACTCTTTGTGCTGTCACACTTAGCACTATCACTTTTAGCATTTTACACTGTCACACTTTTTGCTGTCACACTTTGTAGATTGCACAGTCACACTTTCCGCTGTCACATTTTTCACTTTGCAGCATCACACTTTGCAATGCCAGACTTTGCACTTTCCACTGTTCCATTTTGCACTGTCACACTTTGTGCTGTCACATTTTGCACTGTCACACTTTGCGTTGTCACACTTCCTTGAAGGGAAGAAAGTAGTGACAGTAGATCAGGGTGGAAGAAGTCGAGAATGTAAGACTAGAAGTACTGAGCCAGGTGAATACACAGAGACAGCAGGAATGCAGTTTATAGAGAGGGTTCCAGCGCCCATCTATATCTTTGTACAATGACAGTTGTGGCAATGGGCTGTGGGTGAAGGGTGAGGACTCAGAGGAAACAAGATTGAAATCAGTGCAAACTAACCCTAATCTGCTCCGTCTGTCTCTGCAGAACTCATCTTGGAATCTAAAACCACAACAGTCGCCCCCACCACAGTCAGGCCCCGGCCAACCAGGGCTCCGACACAGAGGCCAAAGGTCGTCACTTCCAAGGGGGTCCCGAAAGAGAAAGTCCGCCACACAACTCCAGCCCCGCGGTCACCGACGTTGAGCTGGCACTGGGAGATCCCGAGCACAACCAAGGGCCATGTGCCCCCACCCGTCACGACCAAATCGACGCCCAAGAGCCAACGGCCGCAGACAACGCTGCCGAAACCACCAACAAAGGCGGACAGAGCTCGGCCGAAAGAGGGCCAGCGATCAGACAGCAGGAGGAAGGCCAAAGGGGGCAAAGGTCAAGAGCCACAGACAAGCAAGAGGAAGCGCCTCAAGCTGAGAGATGGGGCGGTGCGCCTGGCCGGCAAGAGGCGGCGGGCGGGGGAGGGGCGGGTGGAGGTCTACATCGGGGGGGAGTGGGGCACAGTGTGCGACGATTCGTGGAACTCCAAGGCCGCGGAGGTGGTGTGTCGCCAGCTGGGGTACGCGGGGACGGTCAGGGCAGCCAGGAAGGCGGAGTTCGGGGCCGGGGGCAACCTGCGGATCCTGCTCGATGACGTGCAGTGCAGGGGGCAGGAGAGGAACCTGCTGCGGTGTCGGCACGGACCAATCGGGGAACATAACTGCTCGCACGACGAGGACGCTGGCGCCATCTGCAGCAAGGATGGCCAATAAACTTCATCTTGGACGTAAACAACTGACTCCAGTTTGAATCTTTTACCTCTTCATTTATTGCTGAATTTTTAAAACATGTTTTTATTGGGTTATATACTTACAAATGTACACATAGAGAATCAAAAAACCGAGGAAGCAAAAGAAAATCATTACACATAGCAGTACGGTGGGGGAGGGGGCTTTCTCCCCCCCCCCCCCCCCACTCCATCCCCCCCACCCCCTCCCCACCCCCCGTCTCTTTTTTAAAATACAAAACAACAAAACCGGGTGGGAGGGGCCCTGTGTCACTTGCATCTCTCGGTCGTTTTTTTGTTGTTTTTGTCCATTTGCCTCAGCTTCAGCCGTCTGCCATTATTTCTACCGGCTCTCTCTTTCGCCTTGCTCTGCTTGTTGTGGTCTTGTCGGTTCCTGCGCTCTCCCCCCAGTTTACATTCCCTCCTCTCCTTCCTTCTGGCTCCCCTCTGTTATTCTCATTCCCTCGTCCTCCCTCCCTCCCGGTCCCCTCCCCCCACCCTCCCTCCTTCTCCCCCCCCCACCCTCCCTCCTTCTCCCCCCCACCCTCCCTCCTTCTCCCCCCCACCCTCCCTCCTTCTCCCCCCACCCTCCCTCCTTCTCCCCCCCACCCTCCCTCCTTCTCCCCCCCACCCTCCCTTCTTCTCCCCCCCACCCTCCCTCCTTCTCCCCCCCACCCTCCCTCCTTCTCCCCCCCACCCTCCCTCCTTCTCCCCCCCACCCTCCCTCCTTCTCCCCTCACCCTCTCGCCTTCTCCCCCACCCTCTCTCCTTCTCCCCCCCACCCTCCCTCGTTCTCCCCCCACCTTCCCTCCTTCTCCCCCCCACCCTCCCTCCTTCTCCCCCCACCCTCCCTCCTTCTCCCCCCCCACCCTCCCTCCTTCTCCCCCCCCACCCTCCCTCCTTCTCCCCCCCACCCTCCCTCCTTCTCCCCCCCACCCTCCCTCCTTCTCCCCCCCACCCTCCCTCCTTCTCCCCCCTACCCTCCCTCCTTCTCCCCCCCACCCTCCCTCCTTCTCACCCCCACCCTCCCTCCTTCTCCCCCCCACCCTCCCTCCTTCTCCCCCCCACCCTCCCTCCTTCTCCCCCCCCCACCCTCCCTCCCTCCCCCACCCTCCCTCCTTCTCCCCCCACCCTCCCTCCTTCTCCCCCACCCTCCCTCCTTCTCCCCCCTACCCTCCCACCTTCTCCCCCCTCCTTCCCCCCCCCTTCTCCCCCCCAACCTCCCCTCCCTCCTCACCCTCCCCTCCCTCCTCACCCTCCCATCCCTCCTCACCCTCCCTCCTTCTCCCCCACCCCCCTCCCACCCCCTTCTCTCTGCTACTCCCCTTTATTTCCTGCTAGGTTTGGCTACACCCTCTTGCTCCATCCCCCCCCCCCCCCCCCCCCCCGGGTCCTCCCTCCCTTCCCTCTCTGCTATCATGTCGTGGCTTCTTTCCCCTGGCTCTTGGCTACTTGTTTATTTGTTTGTCTGTTTGGTGGCCCACAAACAGGTCCCGGAACAGTCGGGTGAATGGCTCCCATGTTTTGAGGAAGCCGTCGTCCGACCCTCGGATGGGGAATTTGATTTTCTCCATTTGGAGAGATTCCGAGAGGTCGGACAGCCAGACTGCAGCTCTGGGTGGTGCTGCTGACCGCCAGCCAAACAGGATTCTACGGCGGGCGATCAGGGAGGCAAAGGCAAGGGCGTCCGCCCTCTTCCCCAGGAATAGATCTGGCTGGTCCGATACCCTGAAAACCGCCACTATCGGGCATGGCTCCACCCTCACCCCCACCACTTTGGACATAGCCTCGAAGAAGGCTGTCCAGCACCCCGCAAGTCTGGGGCAAGACCAGAACATGTGGGCTTGCAAGGTTGGGTGGGCCACCTCTACCTCCAGTAAGAACCTACTCATTCGGGTTACATAGAATTGAGGAAAATAGAATATACAGTGCAGAAGGAGGCCATTCGGCCCATCGAGTCCGCACCGGCCCTTGTAAAGAGCACCTCACTTTAACCCCACACCTCCACCCGCTCCCCATAACCCTATCCAACCTTTTTGGATGCTAAGGGCAATTTATCATGGCCAATCCACCTAACCTGCACATCTTTGGACTGTGGGAGGAAACCGGAGCACCCGGAGAAAACCCACACACACGGGGGAGAACGTGCAGACTCCGCACAGTCACCCAAGCCGGGAATCGAACCTGGGACCCTGTGAAGCAACCGTGCTAACCACTATGCTACCGTGCTGCCCCAGAGCTTTTCTTAAGTGGGCTCTATGTACCACTTTTAGTTGCGTTAAGTTGAGTCTTGCGCACGTGGAGGTGGAGTTGACCCTATGCAGTGCTTCGCTGCAGAGCCCCCACCCTATTTCGAACCCCAAGTCTTCCTCCCATTTCCTCCGCGTCGTGTCCAGTAGTGACGCCCCTCGCTATCAGTCTTTCGTACATGGGAAGTATATATTACACTAAATGTATATAATGAGAAGGGTATATCACACTCTATATTACAGGAGTGGTATATCACCAAATGTATATTATGGGAAGTATATATCCCACGGAGTATATTACAGACAGGATATATAAAGGACAGCACCGTAGCACAGTAGCTAGCACTGTGGCTTCACAGTGCCAGGGACCCGGGTTCGATTCCCCGCTGGGTCACTGTCTGTGTGGAGTCTGCACGTTCTTCCCGTGTCTGCGTGGGTTTCCTCCGGGCGCTCCGGTTTCCTCCCACAGTCCAAAGACGTGCAGGTTAGGTGGATTGGCCGTGATAAATTGCCCCTTAGTGTCCAAAAAGGTTAGGAGGGGTTATTGGGTTACGGGAATAGAGTGAAAGTGAGGGCTTAAGTGGGTCGGTGCAGACCCGATGGGCCAAATGGCCTCCTTCTGCACTGTAGTCCAAAGATGTGCGGGTTAGGTGGATTGGCCATGCTAAATTGCCCGTAGTGTCCTAATAGTAAGGTTAAGGGGGGGAGTTGTTGGGTTACGGGTATAGGGTGGATACGTGGGTTTGAGTAGGGTGATCATTGCTCGGCACAACATCGAGGGCCGAAGGGCCTGTTCTGTGCTGTACTGTTCTATGTTCTATGTATGTTCAATGTTCTGGAACAGTGAGTGTATATTAAGGAAGTGTACACTACACTGAGTGTACATTACACTGGGTGAATATGTTACAGGAAGGCTGTTACATTGATTTTGAAATGACCGGAAAGGTGTGGTTTGATGGGCGTTTTCCTGACCGCCCCATTGGGGCAGGTACCTGAGCTCCTGTTCGAGAGGAAACCCAGAGACAGTTTGCAGTTCAAGCTGCGGGTTCCCGGGACCTCAGTCCCCAACAATCAGCAAGAGGGCATGGCGAGGTGTGGGTTACCCTCGCTGCTGCCTCTGCTGCTGGGTGGATTTTACCTGTGCTACCTGCTGCTTGGGGCGGTGATTGTGTCTCTGATTGAACAACCTCAGGAGCGCAGACTTCGGGAGGAGATGCGTCTCCTCAAGTCCCAGTTTCTCAATCTCAGCTCCTGTCTAGTCCAGTCCGACCTCGAACGCTTCTTGGCGAAGGTGCTGGTCGCCGATCGGTATGGTGTGTCTGTCCTCAGCAACGCTTCATCCAAAACCAACTGGGACTTCGCCTCCTCTTTCTTCTTCGCCAGTACTTTGATCACCACAGTGGGTGAGAGCAGAGAAATGTTTGACTTCATATACCGATGTATACAAAGTTTCGAAATGTTGAGCAAAAAAAGGGTTTTCAATATTCGTTAAAGTTTTAGAAGTTCTTCAACATCTGAAAAGTTTTTTAAAGATGGTTTTCAATGTTTGAAAAGGTCTATCAAAAGTTTTTCAACATTTTAAAAAGTTGTTCCACCTTTTCTAAAAAGTTGTTGAACATTTCAAAAAGTTGTTCAACATTTTAAAAACTACAACATGTTTTTAAAAGTTGTTCAACATTTAAAAACTACAACATGTTTTTAAAAGTTGTTCAACATTTAAAAAAGTTTATCAAAAGTATGTTCAACGTTTCAAAAAGTTCATCAAAAGTTTGTTCAACGTTTTAAAAAGTTCATCAAAAGTTTGTTCAACGTTTAAAAAGTTCATCAAAAGTTTGTTCAACGTTTTAAAAAGTTCAGCAAAAGTTTGTTCAACGTTTTAAAAAGTTTATCAAAAGTTTGTTCAACGCTTTGAAAAGTTTATCAAAAGTTTGTTCAACGCTTTGAAAAGTTTATCAAAAGTTTGTTCAGCTTTTTTAAAAGTAAGGTTGCATTATAGAGCTAAAAATCTGGGATTAAAAGTCTAACCATGACCATGAAACCATTGCCAATTGTCGTAAAACCCCATCTGGTTCACTAATGCCCCTTTAGGGAAGGAAATCTGCCGTCCTTACCTGGTCTGGCCTACACGTGACTCCAGACCCACCACAATGTAGGTGACTCTTAACTGCCCCCTCAAGGGTAATTAGGGATGGACAATGTCTACACCAACAGCCCATCCCCCACCTTGGGCCTCCCCTACCCTTCCCCCTTCCCACCCTGAGACCACCCATCCCCGGAACTATCCTATCCCATCCTGCAATACTGGGACCCGGACTCTGGGACTTGCCTGCAGTCCCAGTCTTGTCCACTGCAGCAACTGGCGCTGCTGAGACTACAGTATTCCGCCAATCAGATTTGTCGGCAGCTTTCAGTGGCTTGAGTGAGAGGCCGAATTCCCGCCTGCAGCTTGTTGGAACGGGAAATGGCTGCAGGTCCTAGACATAGAATCCCTACAGTGCAGAAGGAGGCGATTCGGCCCATCGAGTCTGTACTGACCCTCTGAATGAGCACCCTTCCTGCCTTACTACCTGCCCATAGAACAAACAAAGAAAAGTACAGCACAGAACAGGCCCTTCGGCCCTCCAAGCCTGCGCCAACCATGCTGCCCATCTAAACTAACATCTTCTACACTTCCGGGGTCTGTATCCCTCTATTCCCATCCTATTCATATATTTGTCAAGATGCCCCTTAAATGTCACTATCGTCCCTGCTTCCACCACCTCCTCTGGCAGCGAGTTCCAGGCACCCACTACCCTCTGTGTAGAAAACTTGCCCCGTACATCTATTTGGACTGTGGGTGGAAACCGGAGCACCCGGAGGAAACCCACGCAGACACAGGGAGGAAGTGCAAACTCCACACAGTCACCCGAGGCTGGTACCGAACCTGGGTCCCTGGCGCTGTGAGGCAGCAGTATGTGCAACCGTGTCACCCTCTAGTGATATTGATTAAGAAGAGCTAAATGTTGTTCAAGACACAGGGCTGGATATGCCTTTGCGGGGACCAATGGGGCACCGGCTTACCATCAAGAAGACGCATCTTTGAGAGTGCAGCACTCCCTCCGTCCAGTACAGGGAGTGTCAGCCTGGATTCCGTGCTCAAGAGTCTGGGGTGGGACTTGAACCCACGTCCCTCGGAGGCGAGAGGGCCCAGTTTCTGTCCAGGGGTGCCCGACTAGCTCAGAGCAACATCTAACCTCTCAGCCGCCTCCTTCCCAAGCCGGATCTATCCGGTTGTTGCCCCCCCCTGACAGACTCTAAACGTTGGCTCCCCTTCTCTCTCTCTCTCTCTCTCTCTCTCCACCGTCTCGG
>NC_052172.1:17557477-17613191 GCF_902713615.1 Scyliorhinus canicula
CCCTCGCAGACACGGGGAGGAATGTGCAACTCCACACGGACAGTGACCCAGGGCCGGGATCGAACCCGGGTCCTCAGCATCGTAGGCAGCAGTGCTAACCACTTTGCCACCGTACTGCCCAATATAATAATCTTTATTGTCACAAGTAGGCTTACATTAACGCCGCAATGAAGTTACTGTGAAAATCCCCTCGTCGCCACATTCCGGCGCCTGTTCGGTACACGGAGGGAGAATTCAGAATGTCCAATTCACCCAACAGCACGTCTTTCGGGACTTGTGGGAGGAAACCGGAGCGCCCGGAGGAAACCCACGCAGACACGGGGAGAACGTGCAGACTCCGCACAGACAGCGACCCAAGCCGGGAATTGAACCTGGGACCCTGGAGCTGTGAAGCAACAGTGCTAACCACTGTGCAGCTGTTCTTCCAAACTCGCGATCGCTAAAAGGGCAAGAGAAGCAGATACCTGGGAACCCCACCACCTGGAGCGTCCCCTCTGAGCCGCTTGTCATAATATACACGTACATCATGGTGCAGGAACACACCGATGACACACACACAGGGACCAATCAACATGCACAAACACCGGCAGCCAATCCCAGTTAGAGCACACGCACTATAAAGGCAGAGGGCATCACGGTTCCCGCTCATTCTGGATGCTGCCTCTCAGAAGCACAAGAGCTCATCCAAGTACAGCACAGACTCTCACCACGTGCTGAGAGATTCAACTGGTTCGGACAGGCACAGGTCTCTAGTTAAACTAGCATCGTGTAAACCCACAGTTATTGTATGTTCTAGCATTTTATAAAGAGTTAATAAAATAGTGTTGAAACCATCTTCGGTGTTGGTGGGCATATATGTCTGCTTCACGAATCCACAGTGACCAACACTTCACCGCTCACCACCCCTGACTTGGAAATATATCGGGGGCGCCGTTCCTTCACTGTCGCTGGGTCAACATCCTGGAACCCCCTCCCTGACAGCACTGGTGGTGGTACCTACACCACACGGACCGCAGCAGCTCAAGAGGTTTCTCACCACCACCTTCTCAAGAGCCACGAGGGATGGGTAATAAATGCTGGGCCCAGCCAATGGCAACCCACATCCCACGAACAAATTTTTTTAAAAATGGTCACAACCGCATCCGAGTGCTAGTTCGGCAGGAGTGTGAAGTTAAAGGGATGGGATTCCCTCTGGGTTCCTGACTATCCTGACCGCAAAAAAACGACTTACGCTGAAGTGGGGCGTGGCCATCAGACTGGTGGCTCCCTTTGCCTGAATAGAGGCCCTGGAGCAGTCCAATTATTGGCCATTTCCCCGCCCAGCCGCAATTTTTAGGGCAGGATGAAACGAGGATTGAACGCTCTTTGGGGGAAAGTCCTAAATAAGTTACATCTCGAGCGGGAAGGGTGAGAGGGGCTCCTCTGTCAGAAGCCGCCCCCTCTGGATGCTTGGACAACCCCCATTCACCCCCCCCCCCCCCCCCCCCCCGCCGGTCTGCACCCTCTTGACATCCCTCCCTCTCCTGACCTATTGCCGAGACTCCCCTCATGCCCCCTCCTCCCACCCTCCAACAGGCCTTCCCTACTTTCCCCGAACTGGGACCCCTTCAACCTGCCTCTGGTTCCCTGACTTTAGGGGGCAGCAGCAGGGTCCCTGGTTCGATTCCCGGCTTGGGTCACTGTCTGTGCGGAGTCTGCACGTTCTCCCCGTGTCTGCGCGGGTTTCCTCCGGGTGCTCCGGTTTCCTCCCACAGTCCAAAGACGTGCAGGTTAGGTGGATTGGCCGTGATAAATTGCCCCTTAGTGACCAAAAAGGTTAGGAGGAGTTATTGGGTTACGGGGATAGGGTGGAAGTGAGGGATTAAGTGGGTCGGTGCAGACTCGATGGGCCGAATGTCCTCCTTCTGCACTGTATGATCTATGTTAGTCGCTGACATCTACCTGAACTTCTTCTTCCGACCACTGTGGCGCTGTTGCTGTTGCTGCCAGCCAATCAGATTGACCTCTCGAGGCGGGATGTCCTCCCGTGTGAGGCGCCGGGGAGGGGAGGGGAGGCCAATCATCGGCGTGCAAATTGGCACAGAATCAATCATAGAATCCCTACAGTGCAGAAGGAGTCCATTCGGCCCATCGAGTCTGCACCGACCATCGGAAAGAGTACCCTACCCCACCAGGCTCCCCCCCTATCCCTGCCAGGGACACCAAGGGGCAATTGATCACGGCCAGTCCACCTAATCTGCATATCTTTGGACTGTGGGAGGTAACCGGAGCACCCGGAGGAAACACGGGGAGAACGTGCAGACTCCGCACAGACAGTGACCCAAGGTTGGAATCGAACCTGGGACCCTGGCGCTGTGAGGCAGCAGTGCTAACCACCGGGCCACCCTGGCAGTCGGAAAGGGTGGGGCTGTACGTCCCTCCTGCTCATTGGATACCAAGAAACAAGACCCCCACCAACAGAAGAATTCAGGACGTGGGCAGTTTTCTTATTGTGAATATGAAGCCAATCTGAGCCACCAAAAGTTAAAAAAGAAAAATGTTTACCCGCAAATACACAGAATAATTCCAGGTGGCCTATTTTAATTTCAAGTTTATTTTTCTGCTGATTCATACGTGAAAATTCTACATTCTACTGACGGCCCTAGTTACCTGGCCATGGGTTTGGTATGTAAATGCCTCATTTGCTTTCAGCTATTATTTTTTAAAAGTCTCTCTTAAAATCCTGAGCCCGGCTCTATGCGGCGCTAATACAGAACCGATCGCCTGGTGCATATCTGACCTGAGTCCTATCCATTGCTTAAACCTTCCTCAGTCTGGACTGAAGTGCAGCCTCCGAGGGTATTTAACAGCAGGGTATTTGGAGCCACATGTGGGCCAGATTGGGAAAGGGCGGCCGATTTCCTTCCCTAAAGGGGACATTGGTAAACAGGTGGGTTTTTACAAATCCATACAACCTGTCAGATTGACAACCTGTGATACTCACTGTCTGCCCAGGAACCCAGCATATCCAGGCTGCCCACTGACTCCCCCCCCCCCCCCCCCCCCCCCCCCAACAGCACACCCACACACTCCCCACTGACCCCACACACTCCCCACACACACTCCCCACTGACCCCACACACACACACTCCCCACTGACCCCACACACACACACTCCCCACTGACCCCACCACACACACACTCCCCACACACTCCCCACTGACCCCACACACACACTCCCCACTGACCCCACACACACACTCCCCACTGACCCCACACACACACACTCCCCACACACTCCCCACTGACCCCACACACACTCCCCACTGACCCCACACAAACACTCCCCACTGACCCCCCCCACACACTCCCCAATGACCCCACACACACTCCCCACACACTCCCCACTGACCCCATACACACTCCCCACTGACCCCCCCCCACACACACTCCCCACTGACCCCACACACACTCCCCACACACTCCCCACTGACCCCACACACACACTCCCCACTGACCCCATACACACTCCCCACTGACCCCCCCCACACACACTCCCCACTGACCCCACACACACTCCCCACACACTCCCCACTGACTCCACACACACACTCCCCACTGACCCCACACACACTCCCCACTGACCCCACACACACACTCCCCACTGACCCCACACACACTCCCCACTGACCCCACACACACTCCCCACTGACCCCACACACACTCCCCACTGACCCCACACACTCCCCACTGACCCCACACACTCCCCACTGACCCCACACACACTCCCCACTGACCCCACTCCCCACTGACCCCACACACACTCCCCACTGACCCCACACACACTCCCCACTGACCCCACACACTCCCCACTGACCCCACACACACTCCCCACTGACCCCACACACACTCCCCACTGACCCCACACACACTCCCCACACACTCCCCACTGACCCCACACACTCCCCACTGACCCCACACACTCCCCACTGACCCCACACACACACTCCCCACTGACCCCACACACACACCCCACTGACCCCACACACACTCCCCGCTGACCCCACACACACTCCCCGCTGACCCCACACACTCCCCACTGACCCCACACACACTCCCCACTGACCCCACACACACTCCCCACTGAACCCACACACACTCCCCACTGACCCCACACACACTCCCCACTGACCCCACACACACTCCCCACTGACCCCACACACTCCCCACTGACCCCAAACACTCCCCACTGACCCCACACACACTCCCCACTGACCCCACACACACTCCCCACTGACCCCACACACACTCCCCACTGACCCCACACACACTCCCCACTGACCCCACACACACTCCCCACTGACCCCACACACACTCCCCACTGACCCCACACACACTCCCCACTGACCCCACACACTCCCCACTGACCCCACTCCCCACTGACCCCACACACACTCCCCACTGACCCCACACACACTCCCCACTGACCCCACACACACTCCCCACTGACCCCACACACACTCCCCACTGACCCCACACACACTCCCCACTGACCCCACACACTCCCCGCTGACCCCACACACACTCCCCACTGACCCCACACACACTCCCCACTGACCCCACACACACTCCCCACTGACCCCCCCCCACACACACTCCCCACTGACCCCACACACACTCCCCACTGACCCCACACACACTCCCCACTGACCCCACACACACGCCCCACTGACCCTACTCCCCACTGACCCTACTCCCCACTGACCCCACACACACTCGCCACTGACCCCTCCACAACACACACACACACACACTCCCCACTGACCCCACACACACTCCCCACTGACCCCACACAGACCCCACACAGCCGGACAGCAGTGTGGTTGTACCTACACCACATGGACTACAGCAGTCCAAGACGGTGGGCTCAACACCGCCATCTCAAGGGGCAAATAGGAATTGCGCCACTGACACACTTACTTCAAGAATTAATTAAATCAGAAATCGGCCAGTGAATCGTGTTGGCCTCCCAGTGGCTCAAAGACAGAATCTACCCCGAGGCAAGAACCATTCTTCCCGGATCAGGTACACCACTAAGGCCGAATTTCGAATAAGCCTGATACTTTGATGGAGGAAAGGATATTTCGCCCCAGGAGAGATTCCACGCACAATTAGGGCGAAGGTATATTAAACAAACTTTATTACTGATACAGTATTACTAACTTTAACCTCATGAAGACAAATAGCTTTCAATTACCAGTTAAACAATGCTCAACAGCAGGGTGGCACAGTGGGTTAGCACTGCTGCCTCATGGCACCGAGGACCCGGGTTCGATCCCGGCTCAGGGTCACTGTCCGTGTAGAGTTTACACATTCTCCCCGTGTCTGTGTGGGTTTCACCCCCACAACCCAAAGATGTGAAGGGTAGGTGATTGGCCACGCTAAATTGCCCCTTAAATGGAAAAGAAAAGAATTGGGTACACTAAATTTATTTTTAAAAATACTGTGACACAATAAACCTTAACTGCTATCTTTATCTCCACTCAAACAACAACCATCTCCGGTCAAAACCCACTTTCAAATACAGCTAGCACACTCAGGATTACTCTAAAGAAACGTTGTGGATATACCACATTGAGCAAGGGAGAGATCCTTCAGGAACCAGCTGCAGATTCTTGCCTGTCCAAATTTACTGCTTGAACTGCCAGCCTTTGAAATTGCTCCTATCCTCGTTCACGGGAGAGTCTTTAACTCACCGTCTTGAGATCTGCTGCTTCCGATCTGTCCCCGGCCAAACCTTTAACCGAGCCGTTTCGAAAGAGACCGATGAAATCTGCCCGCCAACAAATCTAACCCTCATTGAATTGAGAGCACAGCTGCTTGGTCTGGTCTCATCCCAATCGAAAACGGAATTTTCTTTAAACTGAGAAAAGTGCGATCGGGTGGAGAATTGGTTCCGATGCCGAAATCTTTTTAAAAATAAATTTAGCGTACCCAATTAATTTTTTTTCCAATTAAGGGGCAATTTAGCATGGCCAATCCACCTACCCTGCACATCTTTGGGTTGTGGGGGTGAAACCCACGCAGACACGGGGAGAATGTGCAAACTCCACACGGACAGTGACCCAGAGCCGGGATCGAACCTGGGACCTCAGCGCCGCAGCCCCAGTGCTATCCACTGCGCCACATGCCACCCGCGATGCCAAAATCTTTATGGGCGCCGATTTGACGCCAAATCGCAATTTTCCAGCACCTCGACAGCAGCACCAATGTGGTCCGCAACACACGTACATTAGACGCAGTTTGCATGTCATCAGCAGGCCCGACCCGTATTCTCCGGGGCGTCCGCGATTACCGACGCCGCGGTTCACGTCCGCTTTTAAAAATCGTGAAACCAGCGTAGTGGCGGCTGAGGGAGAGAGAGGGGGTGCGGAAAGTGTCCAACATCGCCATAGTTTGCCGACAGTTGTGCCACTGTCCAGGGGAGCTTCTGCCAGGGCCTGGGGGGGGAGTAGCCGGGCGTGACCAGGAGGTGGGCTGAGGAGCTGGGGTGGACGGGCACGGACACCATTACCGTGACCTACAAGGCAGCCATGAAGCTGCGCACGCCGCTGACTGCCCACTGTGAACTTAGGGGCACGGGTCGTATATAAGATGCCCCCCCCCCTCTCCCCAGGGCACTCCCCTAGGTGCCCTCTGGCCACAGCCGACCCATCAGCTGTGTTGGCGTGCTGCAACACAACCAGTGGCATCTTGTTGGCTGGGATGAGTGTGTGTGGGGGGAGTGTAATGTGTATGTGCGGCTGGGATGAGTGTGTGTGGGGGGAGTGTAATGTGTATGTGCGGCTAGGATGAGTGTGTGTGGGGGGAGTGTAATGTGTATGTGCGGCTGGGATGAGTGTGTGTGGGGGGAGTGTAATGTGTATGTGCGGCTGGGATGAGTGTGTGTGGGGGCAGTGTAATGTGTATATGTGGCTGCAGCTTGTCTGCCTCCCGAGTGTCAATCACGGACCCGGCGAATCCTGCACCGTTTTTCATTGGAATCGATTGTGTTCCACGTGGCGCCGGTGCTAGCCCCTCCGCAGTCAGTGAATCGGTCCAGGTTCGCTGCCAGTTTCGCTGTCGTGAAAGTCTATGAATCCTGCCCCGGAGGCAACACTTAGTCTCAGGAACGGAGAATCCCGCCCCTTGCTTCTAATTAGCTACTCCCCCCAGGGAACCCTCGACAAAAGTCCATCGGCCCAAACTTTTACGATGCTTTAGTTGCACCTCTGTCTCCAAAAGGTCAAGCTGCCTTTCAAACCAAGGATTTTAAATAACGTGACCGCAGCAGTCGCCCACACTAACCCAGACTTTTAGCCCTTACTGCACCAAATATATCTGAAACCCCTACATTCATCACCAGCCAATCAATGCTCCTCGGAGCATGAAGGCCGGATGTGGCTGCTGAGATGGGCAAGGAACGGGGGGTGGGGGGGGAGGAGGGTTGTGTTCCATGTCGACTCTTTGGGGTACGGGGCTGGAAGTCCCACCATCCGGAAAATCCTTCCCATCCATGTGGTCTTTGAAAAAAGGAATTGACAGAACACCCAGGACGTCAAAGAAGAGACAAAGAAAAACACTCGGAGATTTGTTGACGGACAAACCACTTTGCTCAAGAGTCTCCGTGTCAGTCATTCTAATGTGAGTGGAATGAGTTGTGAATGTTTTACATTCTCCACTGTAAAAAAACATTGGGGCAAGGGGATGATTGTGTCATGAACCATCCATTCAACGAAATAAAAGATTTGCATTTATATAGCGCCTTTCATGATCTCTGGGCATCCCCAGCCAAAAAGGTGCTTTTTACAGGGCAGTCACCGTTTTACGATGCTTTAGTTGCACCTCTGTCTCCAAAAGGTCGAGCTGCCTTTCAAACCAAGGATTTTTAAAAACGTGACCGCAGCAGTTTAGCAATTTAGGAAGTTCAGCAGCCAATTTGCACACAGCAAGATCCCACACACAACAAAGTGATAACGATCAGATCTCTTCCCCCCCCCCCCTTCTCTTGTTCGAAATAAGGCCACGGGATCTTTTCATAGAATGTATGATGCAGAAGGAGGCCATTCGGCCCATCGAGTCTGCACCGGCTCTTGGAAAGAGCACCCTCCCCAAGGTTAACACCTCCACCCTATCACCATAACCCAGTAACTCCACCCAACACTAAGGGCAATTTTGGACACTAAGGGCAATTTAGCCTGGCCAATCCACCTAACCTGCACAACTTTGGACTGTGGGAGGAAACCGGGGCGCCCGGAGGAAACCCACGCACACACGGGGAGGATGTGCAGACTCCGCACAGACAGTGACCCAAGCCGGGAATCGAACCTGGGACCCTGGAGCTGTGAAGCAATTGTGCTAACCACTATGCTACCGTGCTGCCCACGGTACACCCACCCGGGACGGCAGGCGGGGCCTCAGTTTACTGTCTCATCCAAAAGGTCGGGCACCTCCGGCAGCGCGGCGCTCCCACGGTGCAAACCCAGAACCTCGCCATTCCGAGGCGTGCGGGTTATTACCGACTGAGCCTCGGCTAGAGAATCTGCTCGTGTCCGGTTAGTGGGGGGAGCGCAGAGCACCCTGAGGATGGACGTGTCTGTTGGCCAATGGTGGGAGAGTGGAGGTGGGAGGGACAGTTCGAGGGTGGGTAGGCCGTAGAGCGATCCAGGGCCATCTCCCCCCCCCCCCCCCCCAACCACCCAGAGGTGAGGGTGGTTGCACATTGCAGTGTTCCGCCTCAAACTTAAAACTATCATTTGTTTCCCAAGGTTACGAAGTTTCAAGGCGAGCAACGTTAAGGTTTACTGGGCTGATTGTGTAATGGTGGCCATGTGGCTCAGTGGGTTCGTGTCCCCACTTCTCGATCAGATGTTCCAGGTTCCAGTCCCACTTCTGGACCTGACGGCCCGGGAAGATTTATTCATAACTAGGCCAAACTGGTTAATTATCGGCCTGTAAACCCACCCAATGATGGCAGGCAGTAAGAGTGGGAGAGTTTCCTGGTCAGACGTATGGAAAATGGCAACGGCAAACCAGTGCGGTACTTTGCCAAACATAGCCATGGGCCAAGTCAACGGAAGGGCGGCCAACTTCAAACCTGGTACCTGGAGGGGGAAGAATGGAATAAAACAGCGGGTTAATACACTTCCTGTGCCCATAGATTGTAGAATCACTACAGTGCAGAAGGAGATCATTCGGCCCATCGGGTCTACACTGACCCTCTGAAAATACACCCTACCTAGGCCCACTCCCCTGCCCCATCCATGTAACCCCAGCCAACCTGAATGAAGGCAATGAAGTGCATTCTAATATCTCCTATTTCTATCTGTATGTATAATTTTTATAAATTATGGGCCCATTTTCTGGCCTCCCTCACACGTGTTTCACGGTGGCAGGTGGCGGGCACACTCTTGTTCAGCAGCAGAGTCTTCTCATCCCACCAGGATTAATGGGATTTCCCAGTGGATCCACTCCACATTGCCGGGAAAACAGCAATGGGGGCGGGGCGTGGACGCGTTCATGTCAAGAGGGCGAGAATACAAGAGCAGGGATGTACGTCTGAGGCTCTACAAGGCTCTGGTCAGACCCCATTTGGAGCATTGTGAACAGTTTTGGGCCCCGTATCTAAGGAAGGACGTGCTGAGGCCTTGGAAAGGGTCCAAAGGAGGTTCACAAGAATGATCCCTGGAATGAAGAGCTTGTCGTATGAGGAACGGTTGAGGACTCTGGGTCTGGACTTGTTTGGAGTTTAGAAGGATGAGGGGGGATCTTATTGAAAATTAAAGGATACTGAGAGGCCTGGATTGAGTGGGCGTGGAGAGGATGTTTCCACTTGTCAGTAAAAGCAGAACCAGAGGACACCATCTCAGACTAAAGGGACGATGCTTTAAAACAGAGATGAGGAGGAATTTCTTCAGCCAGAAGGTAGTGAATCTGTGGAACTCTTTGCCGCAGAAGGCTGTGGAGGCCAAATCTCTGAGTGTCTTTAAGACAGAAATAGATTCTTGATTAATAAGGGGATCAGGGGTTATGGGGAGAAGGCAGGAGAATGGGAATTGAGAAATATATTAGCCATGATTGAATGGCGGAGCAGGCTCGAGGGGCAGAATGGCCTCTTCCTGCTCCTAATTTGTGTGGATGTCTGTTTTCCGTGGCTCATTCTCCCCAGAACTAGGTCACTAGCCTGAAGCCAGAGGTTACAGCTTGAGGAGCACGTCGCACATGGTTGAGCAGGATTCTCTGCTGCCCTTACTGCCTGCTTAGGATGTTATTTGGAACATGAAAACGGGAGTAGGCCCATCGAGCCTGCTCGGCCATTCACTGTGATCATGGCTCTATCCCCAGACTCAGGCGCCTCCTCAAACCCCTTGACACCTTTAGAATCTTGAAATCTATCCATTTCCTTCTTAAATACATTCAGTGATTGGGCCTCCAGAGCCTTCTGTGTGGTAGACATAGGTTCACCGCCCACTCAGTGAAGAAATTTCTCCTCGACTCAGTCCTAAATGGCCTGCCCTGTATCCTGAGACTGCGACCCCCCCTCGTTGTAGAACCCCCCCCCCCCCCCCCCCCCCCAACCAGGGGTGGTCAAACCAAGGCCACAGCTACACTAATATACCCTTGCTCCTGCACTCCAACCCTCTTGCAACAAAGGTCAATGAAGGATTTGCAAGTTGGCGATCAACCCGTTGCCAACTTGGCCAACAGGTCCTGGAGAAAAACTGGAGCACAGAGCTAGGGTCTCAGAGACCAAACCTCACCAGATCTGAGATGCTATGACTGACAGAGAGGAGGGGAGAGGCTGGAGAGGTGTGTAATGGGCGGCACGGTAGCACAGTGGTTAGCATTGTTGCTTCACAGCTCCAGGGTCCCAGCTTCGATTCCCGGCGTGGGTCACTGTCTGTGCGGAGTCTGCACATTCTCCCCGTGTCTGCGTGGGTTTCTTCCGGGTGCTCCGGTTTCCTCCCACAGTCCAAAGACGTGCAGGTTAGGTGGATTGGCCGTGATAAACTGCCCTTCATGTCCAAAGGGGTTGGGTGGGGTTGCTGGGTTACGGGTATGGGGTGGAGTTCTGGGTTTAAATGTGGTGCTCTTTTCAAGGGTCGGTGCAGGCTTGATGGGCCGAATGGCCTCCTTCTGCACTGTAAATTCTATGTAACAATATGTATATTGTCAGGAATACAAAGGGTTAACAACTTGACATTAATACTTCTCACCACCAGATGGAGATAAGGAGCAGTCATAGAAATATCATGTGACTCCTGGGATTCTGGGAGAAGATGCTTCGGCGTGTCAGAGATTAGTTGCGTAGTTGAGAGATCTGTAGTTAGAGATATCGTATAGTTTAATTTAATAATCTTCTACCTTGTGACCTGTTCGAATCTTACTTAAGTAGTGTCAATAAATCAGCTTTGTTCATTTACTGGACTTGATGTTCTTTGTTCTACACTACGCACTCAAGACATTTACAAAACAGAGAACATCACAAGGTGAAGGCTAGGGTTGACCTCTCGGAAGGAGCGATCACAATATGGTGGAATTTAAAATACAGATGGAGGGTGAGAAAGTAAAATCAAATACTAGTGTTTTGTGCTTAAGCAAGGAGATTACAATGGGATGAGAGAAGAACTAGCTAAGGTAGACTGGGAGCAAAGACTTTATGGTGGAACAGTTGAAGAACAGTGGAGAACCTTCCAAGCGATTTTTCACAGTGCTCAGCAAAGGTTTATACCAACAAAAAGGAAGGACGGTAGAAAGAGGGAAAATCGACCATGGATATCTAAGGAAATAAGGGAGAGTATCAAATTGAAGGAAAAAGCATATAAAGTGGCAAAGATTGGTGGGAGACTAGAGGACTGGGAAATCTTTAGGGGGCAACAGAAAGCTACTAAAAAAAGCTATAAAGAAGAGTAAGATAGAGTATGAGAGTAAACTTGCTCAGAATATAAAAACAGACAGTAAAAGTTTTTACAAATATATAAAACAAAAAAGAGTGGCTAAGGTAAATATTGGTCCTTTAGAGGATGAGAAGGGAGATTTAATAATGGGAGATGAGGAAATGGCTGAGGAACTGAACAGGGTTTTTGGGTCGGTCTTCACAGTGGAAGACACAAATAACATGCCAGCGACTGATAGAAATTAGGCTATGACAGGTGAGGACAATGAGATGATTGTTATCACTAAGGAGGTAGTGATGGGTAAGCTAATGGAGCTAAAGATAGACAAGTCTCCTGGGCCTGTTGGAATACATCCCAGAGTGCTAAAAGAGATGGCTAGGGAAATTACAGATGCACTAATGATGATTTACCAAAATTCACTAGACTCTGGGGTGGTCCCGGTGGATTGGAAATTAGCAAACGCGACACCACTGTTTAATAAAGGAGGTAGGCAGAGAGCAGGAAATTATAGGCCAGTGAGCTTAACTTCGGTAGTAGGGAAGATGCTGGAATCTATCATCAAGGAAGAAATAGCGAGGCATCTGGATAGAAATTGTCCCATTGGGCAGACGCAGCATGGGTTCATAAAGGGCAGGTCGTGCCTAACTAATTTAGTGGAATTTTTTGAGGACATTACCAGTGCAGTAGATAACGGGGAGCCGATGGATGTGGTATATCTGGATTTCCAGAAAGCCTTTGACAAGGTGCCACACAAAAGGATGCTGCATAAAATAAAGATGCATGGCATTAAGGGTAAAGTAGTAGCATGGATAGAGGATTGGTTAATTAATAGAACGCAAAGAGTGGGGATTAATGGGTGTTTCTCTGGCTGGCAATCAGTAGCTAGTGGTGTCCTTCAGGGATCAGTGTTGGGCCCACAATTGTTCACAATTTACATTGATGATTTGGAGTTGGGCAATGTGTCCAAGTCTGCAGACAACACTAAGATGAGTGGTAAAGCGAAAAGTGCAGAGGATACTGGAAGTCTGCAGAGGGATTTGGATAGGTTAAGTGAATGGGCTAGGGTCTGGCAGATGGAATACAATGTTGACAAATGTGAGGTTATCCATTTTGGTAGGAATAACAGCAAAAGGGATTATAATTTAAATGGCAAAATATTAAGGCATGCCGCTGTGCAGAGAGACCTGGGTGTGCTAGTGCATGAGTCACAGAAAGTTGGTTTACAGGTGCAACAGGTGATTAAGAAGGCAAATGGAATTTTGTCCTTCATTGCTAGAGGGATGGAGTTTAAGACTAGGGAGGTTATGTTGCAATTGTATAAGGTGTTAGTGAGGCCACACCTGGAGTATTGTGTTCAGTTTTGGTCTCCTTACTTGAGAAAGGACGTACTGGCACTGGAGGGTGTGCAAAGGAGATTCACGAGTTTAATCCCAGAGCTGAAGGGGTTGGATTACGAGGAGAGGTTTAGTAGACTGGGACTGTACTCGTTGGAATTTAGAAGGATGAGGGGATCTTATAGAAACATATAAAATTATGAAGGGAATAGATAGGATAGATGCGGGCAGGTTGTTTCCACTGGCGGGTGAAAGCAGAACTAGGGGGCATAGTCTCAAAATAAGGGGAAGTAGATTTAGGACTGAGTTTAGGAGGAACATCTTCACCCAAAGGGTTGTGAATCTATGGAATTCCTTGCCCAGTGAAGCAGTTGAGGCTCTTTCATTAAATGTTTTTAAGGTAAAGATAGATAGTTTTTTGAAGAGTAAAGGGATTAAGGGTTATGGTGTTCGGGCCGGAAAGTGGAGCTGAGTCCACAAAAGATCAGCCATGATCTCATTGAATGGCGGAGCAGGCTCGAGGGGCCAGATGGCCGACTCCTGCTCCTAGTTCTTATGTTCTTATGTTCTGACATAGATATTCCCGCACAGGAGGCGGTACAGAGGCGATTTGCCAGGATGGTGCCAGGATTGGGGAATTTGATCTATGAGGAATGGTGGGATTAGCTGGGGTTGGTTTTTAATCAACTGGGAAGGCCAAGAGGAGATTGAACCAAGGGTTAAAACATGGAGGGGCCCAGAGAGAATAGGATGGATTGGATTGGATTGGATTTGTTTATTGTCACGTGTACCGATGTACAGTGAAAAGTATTTTTCTGCGAGCAGATCATTAAGTACATGGGAAGAAAAGGGAATAAAAGAAAATACATAATAGGGCAACACAAGATATACAATATAACTACATAAGCACCGGCATCGGGTGAAGCATACAGGGTGAAGTGTTAATGAGGTCAGTCCATAAGAGGGTCGTTTAGGAGTCTGGCAACAGCGGGGAAGTAGCAGTTTTTGAGCCTGTTTCTGTGTGTTCTCAGACTTTTGTATCTCCTGCCCGATGGAAGAAGTTGGAAGAGTGAGTAAGCCGGGTGGGAGGGGTCTTTGATTATGCTGCCCCCTTCCCCCAGGCAGCGGAAGGTGTAGATGGAGTCAATGGATGGGAGGCGGGTCCGTGTGATGAACTGGGCGGTGTTCACGATTCTCTGAAGTTTCTTGCGGTCCTGGGCCGAGCAGTTGCCATTCCAGGTTGTGATGCAGCCCGATAGGATGCTTTCTATGGTGCATCTGTAAAAGTTGGTAAGGGTTAATGTGGACATGCCAAGTTTCCTTAGTTTCCTGAGGAAGTATAGGCGCTGTTGTGCTTTCTTGGTGGTAGTGTCGACGTGGGTGGACCAGGACAGATTTTTGGAGATGTGCACCCCTAGGAATTTGAAACTGCTAACCATCTCCACCTCGGCCCCGTTGATGCTGACAGGGGTGTGTACAGCACTTTGCTTCCTGAAGTCAATGACCAGCTCTTTAGTTTTGCTGGCATTGAGGGAGAGATTGTTGTCGTTAAACCACTCCACTGGATTCTCAATCTCCCTCCTGTATTCTGACTTGTCGTCATTCGAGATCCGGCCCACTATGGTTGTATCGTCAGCAAACTTGTAGATGGAGTTGGAACCAAGTTTTGCCACGCAGTCGTGTGTGTACAGGGAGTAGAGTAGGGGGCTAAGTACGCAGCCTTGCGGGGCACCGGTATTGAGAACTTTTGTGGAGGAGGTGTTGTTGTTCATTCTTACTGATTGTGGTCTGTTGGTCAGAAAGTCGAGGATCCAGTTGCAGAGTGGGGAGCCAAGTCCTAGGTTTTGGAGCTTTGATATGAGCTTGGCTGGCATTATGGTGTAGAAGGCGGAGCTGTCGTCAATAAATAGGAGTCTGATGTAGGAGTCCTTGTTGTTGAGATGCTCTAGGGATGAGTGTAAGGCCAGGGAAATGGTGTCTGCTGTGGACCAGTTGCGACGGTATGCGAATTGAAGTGGGTCAAGGTTTCCAGGAGTATGGAGGTGATGCGCTTCATGATCAACCTCTCAAAGCTGTTCATAACGACTGGAGTCAGGGCCAGCGGACAGTAGTCATTGAGGCACGTTGCCTGGTTCTGCTTTCGCACCGGTATGATGGTGGATGGGCATAGCCCTTGAGTGGGCTTGAGTGGCCTAATATCTTACTTCTTTATTTTGTATCCTCATATGACCTGTTTCCCTTCAGTAAGAGGCAGAAGCAGGGGGCCTAGATTTTAATTAGTTGGTTGAAGGATTGGGGGGGAGTTGAGGAGAGGTTTGTTTCTGGCTGAACGATGGTGGGGTCGGGAACTTGCCCCGCGAAAGGTTGGTGGAGGCAGAAACACCCTCGCATTTATAAAATATCAGGATACATGGGTGGTGCTGTGAATATGGGCCTGCCCTTAATGACATGATAAGAGACCGTCTCGTGTGTGGGGTGAAAAAAATTGTGATTCAGAAGAAATTGTTGTCCGAGATAGCCCAGAAGAAGACGCTGGACGTTACTCTCGGCATGGCAAGCACAGAAAAAGGCTCTCGAGAGCGACAAAGCACAGAGGGCGACGAAATCCATCAGGTCTGGAAAGATGCTGTTAGCGGCAGGGGCACCATGATTGAGGGCGCGGGGTTAATTGAGCAGAGAAATGCGGAAAGCGAGAGAGAGCAGAGATAATAAATATTCAGGAATGGCAGCTCAGGAATAGTGAAGAGTGCTATAGATGTGGATTGCGGAATGGGGGGGGGGCGAGTGCCGATTTAAAGAAGCCGTGTAGGTTGCTTGTGGTAGAAAAGGACACCCTAAGCGTGCAGGAATAAGCAGGTCCCTGCCCAGTGAAAGCAGAGCCAGCAATCCGGCTCCGTGCACAGAATGGATGGTAACTCAGGAAACGGAACAAACGCCTTTAGATTGAATAATATGAAAGTGGGGCAGAGTAGGCTCAATTACAATCAGGCTCATGGTCTATGCTCACCCACTTAAGATGGAAGTAGACACGGGAGCCTCCGCCACTCTCGTTGAAGAACAAGCTTACCAATGCCTCCAGGGAGGGGGTCCAACCCCTGAGATTAACGAACACTGCCGCCATGTTGGCCACATCCATGGCGGAGGTTACCAAGATCACGGGGACAACAACCCATGCCAGTTACGGGCAGCATTCTGCCTAGCTTCTCTTCATCATAATATCAGGCCAGGCATCAAGTTTGATGGGACGTGATTGGCTCCAAGAGATCAAGTTCAACTGGCTGGCAATATTTTAAGTAAGTGAAGGAAGCCGGCATGGTATCTGAATGGAAACACCAAGAGGTATTTCAGGAAATGGTCTTAGCCTTAGATTTCCTTGATGCAGATCATGTACTGGACCCAGAGAGATCCGATATTGTGAAAGTCAAGCATATGACTCTACATAGTTGGCGTCATGACAGGACGTCACATGCGGCACGGTGGTGCAGTGTTTAGCACTGCTGCCTCACGGCTCCGAAGATCCGGGTACAATCCCGGCCCCGGGTTACTGTCCGTATGGAGTTTGCACATTTCTCCCCGTGTCTGCGTGGGTTTCACCTCCACAACCCAAAGATTTGCAGGGTAGGTGGACTGGCCATGCTAAATTGCCCATTATTAGGAAAATTAAATAAAAGCAGAGGGGCGTGTGTCGATTTTAATGGACAGCAGACGGTGACTATATTGTGAAGTACAGTAGAGGGTGGGTATATCTAATTGTACAGCAGGTTATGCGAATATTCAATTTTCTACTGCAGAGTGTGGGTATTATATTCTATTGCAGAGTGTTGTTATTATATTCTATTACAGGGTGAGGGTATTATATTCTATTGCAGGGTGAGGGTATTGTATTCTGTTGCAGGGTGTGGGTATTATATTCTATTGCAGGGTGAGGGTATTATATTCTATTGCAGAGTGTGGGTGTTATATTGTATTGCAGAGTGTGGGTACTATATTCTATTGCAGGGTGAGGGTATTATATTCTATTGCAGAGTGTGGGTATTATATTCTATTGCAGGGTGAGGGTATTATATTCTATTGCAGAGTGTGGGTATTATATTCTATTGCAGAGTGTGCGTATTATATTCTATTGCAGAGTGTGGGTATTATATTCTATTGCAGGGTGAGGGTATTAATATTCTATTCAGAGGGTGGGTATTATATTCTATTGCAGAGGGTGGGTATTATATTCTATTGCAGAGTGTGGGTATTATATCCTATTGCAGAGTTTGGGTATTATATTTTATTTCTGAGGGTGGGTATTATATTCAATTGCAGAGTGTTGGTATTATATTCTATTGCAGAGTGTGGGTATTATATTCAATTGCAGAGTGTGTGTATTATATTGTATTGCAGAGTGTGGGTATTATATTCTATTGCAGGGTGAGGGTATTATATTCTATTGCAGAGTGTGGGTATTATATTCTATTGCAGAGTGTGCGTATTATATTCTATTGCAGAGTGTGGGTATTATATTCTATTGCAGGGTGTGGGTATTAATATTCTATTCAGAGGGTGGGTATTATATTCTATTGCAGAGGGTGGGTATTATATTCTATTGCAGAGTGTGGGTATTATATCCTATTGCAGAGTTTGGGTATTATATTTTATTTCTGAGGGTGGGTATTATATTCAATTGCAGAGTGTTGGTATTATATTCTATTGCAGAGTGTGGGTATTATATTCAATTGCAGAGTGTGTGTATTATATTGTATTGCAGAGTGTGGGTATTATATTCAATTTCAGAGTGTGGGTATTATATTCTATTGCAGAGTGTGGGTGTTATATTGTATTGCAGAGTGCGGGTATTATATCCTATTGCAGAGTGTGGGTATTATATTGTATTGCAGGATGTGAGTATTATATTCAATTGCAGAGTGTGGGTGTTATATTCTATTGCAGAGTGTTGGTATTATATTGTATTGCAGAGTGTGGGTGTTATATTCTATTGCAGAGTGTGGGTGTTATATTGTATTGCAGAGTGTGGGTGTTATATTCTATTGCAGAGTGTGGGTGTTATATTGTATTGCAGAGTGTGGGTGTTATATTCTATTGCAGAGTGTGGGTATTATATTCTATTGCAGAGTGTGGGTATTATATTCTATTGCAGAGTGTGGGTATTATATTGTATTGCATGGTGTGGATATTATATTCCATTGCAGAGTGTGGGTATTATATTCTGTTGCAGGGTGTGGGTATTATATTGTCTTGCAGAGTGTGCGTATTATATTCTATTGCAGGGTGTGGGTATTATATTCTGTTGCAGGGTGTGGGTATTATATTGTATTGGAGAGGGTGGATATTATATTCTGTTGCAGGGTGTGGGTATTATATTGTATTGCAGGGTGTGGGTATTATATTGTATTGCAGGGTGTGGGTATTATATTCTATTGCAGAGTTTGGATATTATATTTTATTGCAGAGCGTGTGTATTATATTCTATTGCAGAGTGTGGATATTATATTCTATTGCAGGGTGTGGGTATTATAGTCTGTTGCAGGGTGTGGGTATTATATTCTGTTGCAGGGTGTGGGTATTATATTGTATTGGAGAGGGTGGATATTATATTCTGTTGCAGGGTGTGGGTATTATATTGTATTGCAGGGTGTGGGTATTATATTGTATTGCAGGGTGTGGGTATTATATTCTATTGCAGAGTTTGGGTATTATATTTTATTGCAGAGCGTGTGTATTATATTCTATTGCAGAGTGTGGATATTATATTCTATTTCAGAGGGTGGGTATTATAGTCTGTTGCAGAGTGTGGGTATTATATTCTATTGCAGGGTGTGGGTATTATATTCTATTGCAGGGTGTGGGTATTATATTCTGTTGCAGAGCGTGGTATTATATTCTATTTCAGAGGGTGGGTATTATATTCTATTTCAGAGTGTGTGTATTATATTGCATTGCAGAGTGTGGTATATTCTATTAAATTGCACAGTGTGGTGTGTTATAGGGGTTCCTTGCTGCAGGGTCTCCCTCTCTAGGGAAATCCCCTATGGCTGTGGCGCGTGACGTCACGCCTCTGACGTAGCGTGCGTGCTGGTCCCTGACGTAGCGTGCGTGCTGGTCCTTGATGTCACCGACGGCCTGACGTCCCCTCTTCGCGACACTCTCCCTCTCCGCCCCCGTGCGCGCACGGGGATTGTTTTGCGACCCGTTGCCAAGGCCCGGCCCCCGGCGCGAGGGAGTCTATTCGTTTTACGGCCGAGGTGGGAAGATGGCGGAGGGCGCGGACGGGGCAGCGAGTGGCGAGCGGGAGGACCAGGCCCAGGGCATGAAGGCCAAGGCCAACCAGTATTTCAAAGGTGAGGAGTGGAGAGGAAGCAAGGTTAATCCGGGCCCGTCTCCGGGGAACCGGCCGCGGGGCCCCTCAGCCGGGACCCCTCATGTGAGGGGAGGGCCTGAAACCCGGGTTGCCCAAAAGTGAGCCATTGGTTACAGTGAGGGAGGTTTGGCTGCCCAATACTGAGCCATTGGTTACAGTGAGGGGGGTTTGGCTGCCCAATACTGAGCCATTGGTCACAGTGAGGGAGGTTTGGCTGCCCAATAGTGAGCCATTGGTCTCAGTGAGGGAGGTTTGGCTGCCCAATAGTGAGTCATTGGTTACAGTGAGGGGGAGGTTTGGCTGCCCAATACTGAGCCATTGGTCTCAGTGAGGGGGGTTTGGCTGCCCAATAGTGAGCCATTGGTTACAGTGAGGGGGTTTTGCCTGCCCAATACTGAGCCATTGGTTACAGTGAGGGGGGTTTGGCTGCCCAATAGTGAGCCATTGATCACTGAGGGGGGGGGTTTGGCTGCCCAATAGTGAGCCATTGGTCACAGTGAGGGGGGTGTGGCTGCCTAATAGTGAGCCATTGCTTACAGTGAGGGGATTTGGCTGCCTAATACGGAGCCATTGGTTACAGTGGGGGCTTTGGCTGCCTAATAGTGAGCCATTAGTTACGGTAAGGGGGGGTTTGGCTGCCCAATACTGAGCTATTGGTCACAGTGAGGGGGGGTTTGGCTGCCATTGAGTTACAGTGAGGGGGGATTGCCTGCCTAATAGTGAGCCATTGGTCACAGAGGGGGGTGTGCCTGTCTAATAGTGAGCCGTTGGTCACAGAGGGGGTGTGCCTGCCTAATAGTGAGCCATTGGTCACAGTGAGGGGGGGGTTTGGCTGCCTAATAGTGAGCTATTGGTCACAGTGAGGGGGGTTTGCCTGCCTAATAGTGAGCCATTGGTCACAGTGAGGGGGTTTTGACTGCCCAATAGGGAGGCATTGGTTACAGTGAGTGGGGTTTGGTTGCTGAATAGTGACTCACTGCTCACAGTGAGGGGAGTTTACATGCCCAATAGTGAGCCATTGGCCATGGATCATAGAATTTACAGTGCAGAAGGAGGCCATTCGGCCCATCGAGTCTGCACCGGCTCTCGTAAAGAGCACCCCACTTAAGCCCACACCACCATGTCCCCATAACCCCACCCAACACTAAGGGTAATTTTGGACACTAAGTGCAATCTGTCATGGCTAATCTACTTACCTCTGCACGGTAGCATGGTGGTTAGCACAATTCCTTCAGAGCTCCAGGGTCCCAGGTTCGTTTCCGGCTTGGGTCATTGTCTGTGCGGAGTCTGCACAGTCTTCCTGTGTCTGCGTGGGTTTCCTCCAGGTGCTCCGGTTTCCTCCCACAGTCCAAAGATGTGTGGGTTAGGTGGATTGGCCATGCTAAATTGCCTTTAGTGGCCAAAATTGCCCTTAGTGTTGGGTGGGGTTACTGGGTTATGGGGACAGGGTGGGGGGTATATGCTTGGGTAGGGTGCTCTTTCCAAGAGCCGGTGCAGACTCGATGGGCCGAATGGCCTCCTTCTGCACTGTAAATTCTATGATAATCTTTGGACTGTGGGAGGAAACCGGAGCACCCAGAGGAAACCCACGCAGACATGGGGAGAACGTGCAGACTCCGCACAGTGACCCAAGCCGGGAATCAAATCTGGGACCCTGGAGTTGTGAAGCAACTATGCTACCGTGCTGTCCTAGTGAGGTCACAGTGAGGGGGAGTTTGGCTGCCCAATAGTGAGGCTTTGGTCACTGTGTCGGGTGGGGGTGGCGGTGGCTGCCCTGTACTGAGCCATTGATCACAGTGAGGGTGGGGGTTTGGCTGCTCAATAGTGAGCTCGGTCACAGTGAGGGGGGTGGCTGCTTAATAGTGAGCCAGGTTTAGTTGCCTAATAGTGAGCCATAGGTCATAGTGAGGGAGGTTTGGCTGCCTAATAGTGAGTTATTTGCTACAAAGGGAGGTTTGGCTGCCAAAGTGTGTACATTATTATGGATGTTGAATGCTGTGCCAATAGTAGGTAGCAGAGGGACTGGCCCTAACTGACAGGTGGGGAGTTACCTGAAGGCACTCTGATGCTGCCACTGACATGTTTAATTTGGTGAGATTCACACACACACACACATATCAATCTCAAATCAGCAAAGGTTTCTCGCACTTTGAAGTATTTGTTTATGTACAGAGTGGTTGGCCACGAGCCTGAAATTTACAGACAGTTTCTATTTCCATCTTATTGATTTTGCACTGCTCCAGTTACCTGTTGCACCCTGTTCAGGCAATGCTCTTAAAGGGGCAGGCCAGGCGGATTGGGACATTGCAGCGAGGCCCTGCCTAACGTCTTGGTCACATGATAAAAGATTTACTTGTTAGTTTCCTACATTACAGCAGGGACGACCTGCGTGCTAGCTCGTGATTCACAAGCAAGGAGACCCTCGTCCCTCTGTGCAGGACTATAACTGCAATCTCTCTCTCTCTCTCTCTCCATTTAAAGATTCTTCCTTCCCGATACCTCGGGGAACAGATTCTGTTCACTGTAACACAACCCCCGTTTGAGATTTTGAATATGTCAGATCTCCTCTACAACTTCCTTGCCCTCAGAAGAATAATCTGAGCTTCTCCAAATTCACCACCTCACTGCAGTTCCTCGACCTGTTCAGCATTCTGATAAAGCTCTGCTGGCATCTGGTATAAATTTATTGGAAGCTCGTGACTTTTCAGCAAAAACAATGTGATGGTGGGCAGGGGGCCTCTGGAAAATTGAGCGTGATGCGGAATTATAGTGGAATTATATTGTGTTATAGCGGAACGTTTAGAAAGCAGTGGTAGGATCACTCAGCATGGATTTATGAAGGGGAAATCATGCTTGACAAATTTGTTGGAATTCTTTGAAGCTGTAACTACGTAGTACAGTTGACAAGGGGGAGCCAGTCGATGTGGTGTATTTGGGCTTTCTGAAGACGTTTGACAAAGTCCCGCATAAGAGATCGTGCAAGATTAAAGCGCATGGGTTTGGGGGAAGTGTATTGAGGTGGATAGAAAACTGGTTGGCAGAGAGGAAACAAAGAGTCGGGATTAATGGGTCCTTTTCAAATTGGCAGGCAGTAACCAGTGGGGTACCACAGGGATCGGTACTGGGACCCCAGCTATTCACAATATATATTAATGATTTGGATGAGGGAACAAAATGTAACATCTCAAAGTTTGCAGATGATACCAAGTTGGGTGGGAGGGTGAATTGTGACACGGGTGCAGGGATCCTACAGCATGATGTGGGCACGCTGGGCAAATCAATGGCAGATGCAGTATAATTTGGATGTGTGAGGTTATTCACTTTGGAAGTAAAAATAGGAAGGCGAATTACTACCTAACGGTTGTAAATTGGGAGAGGGGAGTGTGCAGCGGGACCTGGGTGTCTTTGTGCCTCAGTCGCTGAAGGTAAGTATGCAGGTGCAGTAGGCGGTAAAGAAGGCTAATGGTATGTTGGCCTTCATTGCGATACGGGAGCAGGGATGTGTTGAAATTATACAGAACCTTGGTGAGGCCTCACCTAGAATATTGTGTGCAGTTTTGGTCTCCTTTTATGAGAAAGAACATTCTTGCTCTCGAGGGAGTGCAGTGAAGGTTTATCAGACTGATTCCCAGGATGGCCGGATTGTCATATGTGGAGAGATTTACTAGGTTAGGATTATTCTCGCTGGAGTTCAGAAGAATGAGGGGGGATCTCATAGAGACTTATAAAATTCTAACAGGACGAGACAGGATTGATGCAGGGAAGATGTTACCAATGATGGGTGTGTCCAGAACCAGGGATCACAGTCTGAGGATTCAGTGTACACCATTTCGGACAGAGATAAGGAGACATTTCTTCACCCAAAGAGTGGTGAGCCTGTGGAATTCATTACCAGAAGAAATAGGCAGCGAGATATAGCACTTGGGGCGAATGGGATCAAAGGTTATGGGGAAAAAGCAAGATTAGGCTATTGAGTTGGATGATCAGCCATGATCGTAATAAATGGCGGAGCAGGCTCGAAGGGCCAAAAGGCCTCCTCCTGCTCCTATCTTCTATGTATCTACGATGCATTTTGGAAGATCAAATTTGGCTGTGAATTATACAGAAAATGGCAGAACCCTTAGGAGCATTGACATAGAGTGATCTGGGAGTTCAGGTCCACAGTTCCATGAAAGTGGTAATGCAGGTGGATAAGGTGGTCAAGTAGGCATAAGGCATGCTTGCCTTCATCGGCCGGGGTGTTGAGTACAAGAGTTGGCAGGCCATGTTACAGTTGTATAAAACTTTAGTTAGGCCACATTTGGAATATTGCTGCAGTTCTGGTCGCCACACTACCAGAAGGATGTGGAGGCTTTGGACAGAGGGCAAAGAGTGTTTACCAGGATTGTTGCCTGGTCTGGAGGGCGTTAGCTATGAGGAGAGGTTGAATAAACTCAGATTGTTTTCATTGGAAAGATGGAGGCTGAGAGGAGACCTGACTGTGGTCTAAAAATTGAGAGGCAGCACAGTAGCACACGTGGCTAGCACTATGGCTTCACAGCAACAGGGTCCCAATCCACCCAACCTGCACGTCTTTGGACTGTGGGAGGAAACCGGAGCACCCGGAGGAAACCCACACCGACGCGGGGAGAAGGTGCAGACTCCGCACAGACAGTGACCCAAGCCGGAATCGAACCTGGGACCCAGCCGCTGTGAAGCCAGAGTGCTATCCACTTGTGCTGCCCGAATCGCTGTCCATGTGGAGTTTGTACATTGTTCCTGTGTTCACCCCCACAACCCAAAGATGTGTAGTGGGGTAGGATTGGCCATGCTAAATTGCCCCTTAATTGGAAAAGAATAATTGGGTACTCTGGATATATTGAAAAAAAGCTGACATCTCTGACTCTCCTCAAGTGATAGGACATAGAGACAGGTAATTGGCCATGGTGGTTGGGGGGGGGGGGGCAGTAACAATCTGATTATTCTTGTGTTAGTTCAATCATTACAGTTCATATATGCAGGTGGAGGACGCTGATTAAGTACCTTGAACACGGAACATTAAGTTTCCTATAAAGTTTTATTTTTGTTGGAGTGCCCCTTTAAGGAGCTGTTAGTTTGTTTTTTGAATTCTCACAAATAAGTATAAACCGAGACTTATGGCGTGGTGGATAAAGTCCCAGCCCAGGACTTTATGGCCAAGGAAGGTGCATTCGTAATGCGGCCGTAGAGGTTGAGTGTCAACCTTCCCAATCCGTTCAGCGCACATCAGTTCTGGATGGGAGCGATTCCTGGGTCAGCCGTATGATGGAACATTGGAGCCTCTGCCTTCACTGTTCATAGCTCCAGACAACAACATGCAGGTTGCCACAGCAACTCCGACTCCCTGCGCGAATTGTGTGCAGACACTTTTGGGAGCCGGGGTGTTGGGTCGGAAAGAGGCAGACATTGATGTTGATAAAGCTAGTGTTCAGCAAAAGATTGGCATCTGGTTTCCAACTTCACCAACTGGCTTCAGAACAAACTGACAGTCTCCAGGGACGAAATGATCTACTGTGTCCCTATCACATGCTTAATTCCAGGGGACGGGCTTTCTTCCACAACCTTCTGAATATGAGGCGAGGATGCTGTCACTGAAGTTGTCAGTAGTGATGTCCCCGACTCGGATAGGCAGATTCTGACGAGACATTTTGGTTAATAAAATTGCTTAATTTCCCTCGGGAATGCTCCTCGAACAGTTTGTAATGCAGTTAATGTGGCAAGATGAATGAAAAGTGATGGGTCCCACGTGCCAGCAATGGGGTAATTCCACTCTTGTCTGCTAGCATCGTAATGCATGTTTTATTCCTAATTAGCTGCCAGTGGGCTTTTCACAGTAACTTCATTTGAAGCCTACCCGTGGCAATAAGCACTTTTCATTTCATTTTCATTCAGTGGTCTGAGCTTGGAAATGACACGTGAGCACTGGCTGAGGGCAGGAGTGAGCTGGATGGTGACGCTGGCCATGGTGCAACAGACAGCAAGTCCCGCAAAAGATGCAAAGGAAGGAAGGGTGGGCAGCCGGGGATGGAACTTGCGGTGCACTGTAGTCCAGTGGGAGTCTGCACCTTAAAGGATGATGGTGACATCGGCAGGGGCGGGGGGGGGGGGGGGTTGCAGTTCTGAAGGTCCAGCTTAAGCTACTTATCCTGGGCTCTGCCTTGTACTTTCTGCACAATCTGTAACAAGTGCTGGCTTGGAGCTGAACCGTTGACGGTTTCTAATAGAGTTACTGTGCATTCGCTATGCCAGGCACCAGTTGTGTATAATTATCAGTTAACAGTGCAAACTAGTTTGCTGCGTTGCCTGTTGTCACTTTCTAATGCCAGACTGTTGTTGTCCCCGCAGATAAGGATTACGACAATGCCATTAAGTATTATACACTGGCCATCGAGCTGAACTCAGAGAATGCTATTTATTACGGGAACCGCAGCTTGGCATACTTACGGACTGAATGTTATGGCTACGCCTTGTCAGATGCCACCAAGGCGGTGGAACTGGATAAGAAATATATTAAAGGATATTACAGAAGGGCCACAGCCAATATGGCACTGGGCAAGTTTAAGGCTGCGCTCAAAGACTACGATACGGTGAGTGGAAGTCTACTGATTTTTTCCCCCTCTGATAAAGAGTACAGGAGGAGGCCATTTAACCCCTTGGGCGCATCTCGCCATTCAGTGGGATCATGGCTGACCTGTGCCCCAACCTCAAACGCCCACCTTTGCCCCATATCATTAATATACCGTTTGGAACTGAGGCAGTGTGAACTGCAATTTTCCACATGCATTTGTGCGACCGCATTGACTCCAACTGTGTCAATAACCAGAACAGATCTGAACGGGCCCTACGGACTCGAAACGTTAACTCTTGTCTTTCTCTCTGCGCCGATGCTGGGTTTTTCCAGCATTTTGTGCCCCTGTTTCAGATGTCCAGCGTCCGCAGTATTTTGAATTTAACTTGCGAAACTAGGTACGGCGCCGCAGTGGTTAGCACTGCTGCCTCATAGCGCCGATGACCCGGGTTCCATCCCGGCTCTAGGTCGCTCTCCGTGTGGAGTTTGCACATTCTCCCCTTGTCTGTGTGGGTCTCAACCCCCCCCCCCCCCCAAACCCAAAAAGATGTGCAAGGAAGGTGGATTGGCTATGCTAAATTGCCCCTTAATTGGAAAAATGAAAGGGCAAGAGCAAGGAGGTTATATTAAATCTGTATGAGACACTAGTTCAGCTTCAGCTGGCGAATTATGTCCAGTACTGGCTGCCACGCGGGCGCATTGAGAAAGTGCAGAACAGATGCACCGGATTGGATCCAGGCAGAAGGATTGCAGAAAATTACTTTTTCTTAAAGTCACTGTCGCAACGCGGCAGCCAATATGCACACAGCAAGATCCCACAAATAACAGTGTGATAATGACCAGATGATCTGTTTTTTTGTGGAATTGATTGAGAGATAGGTCAGGTCACTGGGGAGTTACCCCTCCCATCCCCTCTTCAAAACAGTGCCGCCAGGATCGTTTTCATCTACCTGCAGATTTAGCCTCTTGGTTTAGCCTCTCTTCTGAAAGACTGCATCTCCACTCCACTGCCCTGCGAGTGTCAGCATATGTTACTGCGCTCACTCAAGCCCCGGAGTGGGACTTGAATCTAGATGTTTGAGACTCAGGATAGAACCAACTGAATCGCACCTGACGAGGGATTGGGGTTGGCGGGAAACATTCGGGTCAGACAGGATGGACATTGACTTGTCAACATTTGGGGCTTGAGGGCCCTTTAGATCTGCAAAATACAAAGCTTGGTGAAACAGAATGGAAAGAGGAAAGGGAGAGTGAGAGAGTGTTAAGGGACGTGGAAGCGAGGTAGGTGAATAGCGTCGGGATCCATATCATTGATTTAAAAAAAATTTTAAAATAAATTTAGAGTACCCAATTATTTTTTCCAATTAAGGGGCGATTTAGCATGGCCAATCCACCTACCCTGCACATCTTTTGGGTTGTGGGCGTGAAACCTGCGTAGACACGGGGAGAATGTACAAACTCCTCACGGACAGTGACCCAGAGCCGGGATTCGAACCCGGGTCCTCGGCGCCGTAGGCAGCAATGCTAACCACTGTGCCACCGTGCTGCCCTGATCCAGATCCTTGATAGCATTCTCATGGAATGTTGGAACATGCTCCCGGGAGGGGGCGGGGATGGATGCTGTTTCTATGTACCCAAGATAAGTGAGTGTAGTTGGAACATACGGCATTCGTTGAGGTCTTTCTCTGGCCGCTTTTCTTTCTGTTAATCACCTCTTTCTGTTTCTCAAGTACAAGACCAGGCGAGTGGCACAGCAGTGGAGTTTAGGGCACAAGGTCCCGTAGCAAGCTTTCCCAGAGCAGTTGCTGCCCAGAGCTCAGTGGCAGGACCCCTGACTGGCATTCACTCTACCAATCCTGAGACACTGAATCCAATGATATCGCCGTTGCTGCTGCCCCAGTGGAGATGAGCTCACAGCGATGTGGGCTGCTGAGTGAACCTGGAGTGCTTTCGCTTGTGCAACGTAACCAATCAGCAACACTTTGTATTTATCCACCACCTTCAACCGATTACCAAGCCCCAAGGTGTTTCGCGGCAGTGTTATCAAACCAAATTTGACACGAGATATTCGACCCGCAATTAGGGGGTAAGTTAGTGTGGCCAATCCATCTACCCTGCACATCTTTAGGTTGGGGGGACACGGTGAGACCCATACGGACACTGGGTGAATGTGCAAACTCCCCACGGCCAGTGACCCAGGGTCGGGATCGAACCCGGGTCCTCTGCACCTTGAGGCAGCAGTGCTAACCACTGCCCTACGGTAGCACAGTGATTGGCGCTATTGCTTCACAGCTCCAGGGTCCCTGGATCGATTCCCGGATTGGGTCACTGTGTGCAGTCTGCACATTCTCCCCGTGTCTGCATGGGTTTCCTCCGGGTGCTCTGGTTTCCTCCCACAAGTCCCGAAAGACGTGCTTGTCCCTCTGTGTACCCGAACAGGTGCCAGAATGTGGTGACGAGGGGCTTCTCTCAGTAACTTCATTGCAGTGTTAATGAACATAGAACATTACATAGAACATTACAGCGCAGTACGGGCCCTTCGGCCCTCGATGTTGCGCCGACCCGTGAAACCATCTGAAACCTATCTGACCTACACTATTCCATTTTCACCCATATGTCTATCCAGTAAGCCATATGTAAGCCTACTTGTGACACGAATAAAGATTATTATTAATAACGAGTATTAAGAAGTAGGTTTTAATCGAAATGAGGCGCTGGAGAGGCTTTGGAAGGAATTCCAGAGCCTAGGAGCCAGGCAGCTGTAGGCATGTCTCCCAAGGTGGAATGATTAATATTAAGACTCCAGATCTGATTGCAGCTTCAAACTGTACTTTCCCATCTGCCCAGGTACCCTTTGACTCCCTGTCAATCAAGAATCTACCTAAGTCCATCTTGAATATATTCAATGACCCAACCCCCCCACGCGTGCTCTCTGGGGTAGAGGATTTCACAGACTAACAACCCTCTGAGAGAAAAGAGAAATAAAAAAAATCTAATCTCAGGCTTAAATGGGCGACCCTCCCCCATTTCTAACTTGTGTAGCCTTGCTCTAGTCTCTCCCATAAGGGGGAATATCCTCTCAGCGTCCACCCTGTCAAGTACCCTGAAGATGGAATGTGTTTCGATAGGATCACCGTTCATCCTTCTCGCCTCCAATGGATATAAACCCAAGCTCTCCCAACTATTATGATCCCGGACCAGATACCAACAGTTTCCAGGGTACCGGACAGAAACTCCAATATTTTATTTAATTTGTAATTCTGTAAGGAAAGGATACTTTGCTTCAGGAGTGATTCCACGCACAAATAGGGAAATGGTATAATAAAACTAACTTTAACATAATAAAGATAAATGGCTTTCAATTACCAGTTAAACAATGCTTAACAATACAGTGAAACAATAACCCTAAACTGCTTTCTTTATCTCCACTCAAACAACACCCATCTCTGGTCAAAATCCACTTTTAAATAGTCAGCAGACTCAGGAATACTTTCTGTAAAGATATGTCTTGGATAAACCACGAGAGAGAGATGCTCCAGGAAACAGCTTGAAGATTCTTGCCTGTGTCAAATCACTGGTAAATCTGCCAGCCTCTCCAATTAAGGGGCAATTTAGCGTGGCCAATAACACCTAACTTGCACATCTTTGGGTTGTGAGGGTGAAGTCCACTTGCAGACACGGGGAGAATGTGCAAACTCCACACGGACAGCCGGGATCGAACCCAGGTCCTCAGCGCCGTGAGGCAGCAGAGCTAATCACTGCACCACCGTGCCGCCCCATGGCTGGAATGAATTATGATCTTTTTTGATACTTTAGTTGTACCGTTGTCTCCAAAACGTGTCTGCTGCCTTTCAAATGCAGGAATTTTTAAAAACGTGACTACAGCAGTCACACACACTAACCCAGGCTTTAACCCTTACTGCATCAAATAAATATATCTGAAATTCCTACATTCATCACAACTCATTTCTATATAAGGTAACCCCTGACATATGAATGCACATTTCTTCCTCCCTGTTATTTTTCCATTGAGTGTCGGGCATTTTATTCTTGGGCTCTATTTGTCACTTTCTCTTTTCCCAAATATCCTAACGTGTCGGGGTTCAGTTCAGACCCGGAGCCGTTGCTCACTAGAGATCCAGTGCAGTTGGTTGACTGCGGAGGACACAGTAAACGTGTCGATACACACACACATGCCCGCCCACCCTCTTGCAGATTCAAACATGAATCTCGTGGACCCTGGCTAATAATCCCTTGGCCGGTCACATGCTTCCGTAAACAACTGAATCTTCGCAGGGGCCTGGCCAGTTAAAGCGGAGAGAAAAATGTGTGGAACGTGAAGCCCTGGACAAGCAGAGAGCATGGTATAAGGGGAAGTGATTTATAGGATGGGCTGCAGTTGGTATTTGGAAGCGCCTGTGGTTTCAGTGCCCACACAAGATGTCCACCCGCTCGTCCACACAAGCCTCTCTGCTCCGTAATGAGGGAATCTCCAGAGTAACGCAGTCCTGTCATCCCACTGTGAGTTTGTTAGAAAGGAAAGGGATATGTAAGTCCAGACTGTTCCATTTTTGACTGGTTCCCGATCTTGTTCTTTTGTGCCGATTTGTCTCACATATTCAGTGTGTCGGGGAACAAATTCTAGAAATGTTGGCGGAACTTCTAACAGTTGCTGCAGCGTGTAGTCAGGTGCATGCACAGAACTGTCAGGGTATTTATAGTGGGGCTATGAGGGTGATGAATCTTCAGTAAAAGCTTAGTCGAAAATCATTCCGCATACAGTCAGTTGTTATAAATACGAGCCGGGTGTATTTGTGATAGCAGGCTTGTCAATCCCATTCTGCCCCACTACATTGCCAATAGCTCACATCCCTGCATGGCACCTTTACTTTGAAGGTGAGTTTTGAATATATCTTTGCTTGCGTGCGCGTGTTTGCATTCTCGTTGGCCTCGAGCGGTTCTGCAGTTCACCGAATAACTTTTTGAGTTTTTCCAGGTTTTCGAACGGTGGTGGTGAATGGGGTGTGTGCGTTTTGAAGAATTGATTGTGATTTGGGGCAGTCCCGAGCGATTAACCCTGAATGGAACATTCCCCTGGCAAGTTGGGTCCAGAATGTGAAGCATAATGATAAATCTATTTGCAGTAGTGTGATAAATATATGCCATTTTCTTTGTGCCCATTCGAGCAGTGGGACTGCCCCAGCAATCCAATTGCGAGTGTGTCCACTAAACAGAGGCTGGGTCTGGGGCATTCTGAACTGTGGGACAGGAGGGGTTAGAGTCATAGAGATTTACAGCACGGAAATTCCAGACAGCTTTTCAGGCAGCGAATTCCAGATTCCCACCACCTTCTGGGCGAAAAGGTTTTTCCTCAAATCGCCTCTAAATCTTCTGCCCCTTGTCTTAACGCTGTGCCCTCTGATTATTGACCCCTCAACTAAGGGAACAAGTTTCTTCCTATCTATCCCATGTCCTTCGTAAACTTGTGCAGCTCGCCCATGCCCCCCTCCCCCCCCCCCCCCCCCCCCCCCAGTCTTCTCTGCATTTTTTTTTAGAAAATATTTTATTGAGGCATTTGTCATTTTAAACAGCAGAAAAATCCAACACACGCAAAAAAAAACTCACGTCTTCTCTGCTCCAAGGAGAACAAGCCCCAGCCTCACCAGCCTTTCTTCATAGCTGAAATGCTCCAGTCCAGGCAACATCCTGGTGAATCACCTCTGCACCCTCTCCAGTGCAATCACATTCTTCTAATGTGCTGACCAGAACTGCACACAATACTCCAGCTGTGGCCTAACCTGTGTTGTATACAGCTCCCTGCTCTTACACTCTATGCCTCAGCGAATAAAGGCAAGTATCCCATACGCCTCCTTAGCCACCTTCTCTACCTGTTCTGCTACCTTTGGGGACCTATGGATGTGCACCCCAAGATCCCTCTGTACTTCCTGGTATCTGACCGTTCATTGTGTATTCCCTTGCCTTGTTAATCCCCCCAAAGTGCATCACCTCAACACTTCAGGGTTAGGTTCATTTGCCACTATTTTGCCCATCTACATTGTCCTGTAATTTACGGCTTTCCTCCTCGCTAGTTAGCACACCACCAATTTTTGTGTCACCTGCAAACTCACTGACCATAACCGCCTCCCCATGTTCCTGCCTAGATCATGAATGTAATTATCTGGTGCTTATCGGTCTGCTCCTGGTGGTAGCTCTCTCAGGTTAAACACAGTCTCTCAGAAGTATATCTGCCCCAGTGCAAGCCTGTCGACAATGCTCAGGTGTGAATGAGTCAGCCAGGCATATAGTATTTGAGTTTCGGTGTTCAGCGTTGGGTTGCAGTTGCGCCCAAGCCACCTGTTGACTGCAATGACCCTTAGCCACTCCAGCCTTTCTCCAGGTGGGCTAGGCTAACTTGCCCTTTCGGGGGGGGGGGGAAGGTTCCACGCTGGGTAATGAATCCCGAATTCTACTGGACATGAAGTCTGATGTAACCTGTGTCCCTTTCTGTTCCATTCTAGGTGGTTAAGGTGAAGCCAAATGATAAAGATGCTAAAATGAAATACCAAGAATGTAACAAAATTGTCAAACAGAAAGCTTTCGAGCGTGCAATAGCAAACGATGAGCTGAAGAGATCAGTGGTGGACTCTTTAGACATAGAGAGCATGAGTAAGTATTTGAGAAGTTTAGCATTAAAAATGGGACTTTGCGTTTCACTGCTCCCGGGGGTTGGATCAAGCTCGCATTGTTTTCTCCACTGCTGTTAGAATCATACAGCAGAAGGAGGCCCTTCAGCCCATCATGCCTATCCCAGTCTTCCTTTGGAAGAGCTATTCATTTAGTCTCAATCACCTGTTTGTTTCCCCCCCCAACCCGCTCCTGGGCTAACAGCACGGGGGCAATTAGGGATGGGTAATTAATGCTGGCCTAGCCAGCGACACTCTCAAACAAATGGGGGGAAAAACACCGCCCTGTACAAAATCTTAGCCCCTTCAGTATTTTAGAAAGCTCAACCCATATTTTCTCTGCATGTTCTCTCATGAAAGAAGATCCCGTTCCTTGGGCCTATCCGATGACTAAGATAATGAGTTCCCATGGCATTATCATAGCTAAACATTCAGCCAGGTTGTCCCTCGCTCTCCGCCTAATCCATGTTTTGACCTTGTCTGTGTTCCAGTCTCTCAGTCTCCTGGCTTTTGTTTTGTATCCAGCAATCGAAGATGATTACACTGGTCCTAAACTGGAAGATGGGAAAGTTACTTTACAGTTCATGAAAGACCTGATGCAGTGGTTTAAAGATCAGAAGAAATTGCACAGGAAATGTGCCTATCAGGTAAGGAGCTTTTGCTGTGTACTCTCGGGGTAGCTACTACAGTAGTCCCCCTTTATAACGCGGGTGTTGGGGTCCAAGATAGCCACCCGCGTTGCATCCGAGCCGCGGATATCCACGATGGGGGTTTTAAATAAATTTAAAACCCCCATCGTGGATCTAATTAAAACAAGCACTGCTGCGTTTTTAACAACTTAAAAGTTGGATTGGAGGGTGAGAGCAGCCGGCAGTGTCAATTTCAGCGGCTGGCTGATTGTTTCAGTGAGAGAGCAGCTTCCCTCTCCGGATCAAAGTGAGCCGGCCGCTGAAATTGACACTGCCGGCTGATTGGAGGGAGAGAGCAGCCGGCAGTGTCAATTTCAGCGGCCGGCTCACTTTGATCCGGAGAGGGAAGCTGCTCTCTCAGTGAAACAATCAGCCGGCCGCTGAAATTGACACTGCCGGCTGCTCTCTCCCTCCAATCCAACTTTTAAGTTTTAATGTTTCTGATTTGAGGGAGAGAGCAGCCGGCAGTGTCAATTTCAGCGGCCGGCTCACTTTGATCCGGAGAGGGAAGCTGACAGTTGGGGTCCATAAGCCCCCCCCCCCCCCCCGCCGTATATCGCGAACCGCGGTATTGCGGAGCGCGGTATAACGGGGGACTACTGTACCATAACCTGGGCACCTAGTGGGAGACAGATGTGGATGCCTTGTGGCATCTTGTTCGAATGGCCATTCCTCCGAGGCGGCGATTGTCACCCGAGCCTCGAGTTGCTCGATTCCGTCGCCCTTGCCGGCTTTCCGCGTTGAGAGGTGACCGCACTCCTCACACAAGGATGAACTGAGAGTCTCTAACTATCTGGAAAGACTAAACAGGCTGGACATCCTTGCCGTAGAGAAGTAACGGCTGAGGGGTGATCTAGCAGATGGTTTTAAAATTATGAAGGGTAGACTTGGGAGACTAAATGTTTCCATTTGACAGGGAGACCAAAACTAGGAAACAATAAATATTGGATAGTTGGCCGTAACTCCACTGGGGAATTTGGGAGAAATCTCTACCAAGCTCTGGGTCTCGCTCCCACAGGGAGTGGATGAGGTGAACAACATTGCTACACTTAAGGGGAAGCTAGATTAACACGAGAGGACGAGAAGGGTAGAGAGATCAAGTTCGATGAAGAGGGATGGGAGGAAGCCAGTGTGGAATGTAAACGCCAACATGGATCGAGGGGCCCGTCTCTGGGCTAAATTCTATTTCCAACTTTTTTTTTTTAAAAGTTGCACCCTGTGCCCAGGTGCAACATCTGGCAGCCCAGATGTTTCGGGCTCTCCTTCCGAGGCGTGATTCTCCTGTTAAGTCCTTTTCGCAGTCTCTGCTGTAACACGTTGCAGCCAGGAGATGTCAGGGTGGCAATGGCACAAGATTGCAAAGCACGTCTTAACCGGATCAGTACCGACAGCATCATAGAAACAGCAGTCTCTCTCTCTCTCTCCCCTTTTGTTTGATTGCATTTTTGCAAAGCTCCTGAGGCACTTTGCCACGTTGAAATCACTGCAGCAAATACAAGTTCACGCCGTCGCACCTTGTGACTCTGAAACAATTACTAACATTACAGCAGTAAAGCTGTGAGAAATGTGCTTATTAATATCGTAACCCAGCTCTTCATTTTCTACCTCCCTTCCATTTTATCTCCCTTCCTTTTCTCCTCCTCCATCTCCCCTCCCCACCCCATATAATTTAAATATATTGAGCTGTACTGCTGCTCCCGCCTACCTGTCAGCGAGTAAAACTTTTTTATCGATGGGAGGTATTTGCTGTCGTCAAACCTGCAAAGGTTAATTTTGGAACAGATATATTTACAGGGAAGGTTGTATGAAGGCACCTTTGAAACTGCCAGGAATGCCAGCAGTCCGGCTTAACTGGAGTGTGGTGCTTGGGAGAGAAGCTGTTTCCCTTGAGCAGTATAAAATCTGCAGTGGAGCGCATACCTCCCGGGTTTCCCCGTGTCCTGAGTCAGTGGGAGACTATGCATCAATCCTAGCTGTCTATTCACCGCCAACTCCTTCCTCACTCCTTCCACTAAACAAGAGATCAAATTCTGATATACCACCATGCAAATTAGGAGCAGTAGGAGGCTCTAAATGAGAGATTGCAGAGCTCTGAGCTGCAGAGGGATCTGATTGTGACTTCAACTCCACGTTCCTGTCCACCCCCGATATCCCTTCACCCCTTGTTCATCAAGAATCTCTCCACCTCTGACATTCTAAGAATCTTCTTCCACCGCCTTTTAAGGACGAGAGTTCCAGAGACTCTCCATCGTCTGAGAGAAATTATTCCTCCCCTCATCTCCCGTCTTAAATGGACGACTCCTTATTTTTAAACAGTGACCGCCTAGTTCTAGATTCTCCCACAAGAGGAACCATCCCCTCCAGATCCACCCTGTCGATACCCCTGTTGGATACAAGCCCAGGGCCGTCCATCCTTTCCTCATTAGGCAACCTGCCCGTTCCAGGTATTGGTCAAGGAAACCTGCTCTGAACTGCTTCCAACGTATTTACATCCTTCCTTAAATAAGGTGACCAATACTGTACACAAAACTCCAGGTGTGGTCTAACCAGTGCGCAGTACATAACCGCCCCACTTTTATATTCAATTCTTCTCACAATAAACAATAATCTTCTATTATCTTTCCTAATGGTTTAGCACAGTGGGCTAAACAGCTGGCTTGCAATGCAGAACAAGGCCAGCAGCGCGGGTTCAATTCCCGTACCAGCCTCCCTGAACAGGCGCCGGAATGTGGCCACTAGGGGCTTTTCACAGTAATTTCATTGAAGCCTACTTGTGACAATAAGCGATTATTATTATATTATTATTAATTACTTGCTGTATGTGTACACCAGCCTTTTGTGATTCATGCACTAGGACGCCCAGATCCCTCTGCACCTCAGAGCTCTGCAATCTCTCATTTAGAGCCTCCTACTGCTCCTAATTTGCATGGTGGTATATCAGAATTTGACCTCTCGTTTAGTGGAAGGAGTGGGGAGTGAGTTGGCGATGAATAGACAGCTAGGATTGATGCATAGTCTCCTACTGACTCAGGACACAGGGAAACCCGGGAGGTACGCGCTCCACTGCTCCACTCATTCAAACAACTTAGATAAAAGCTTTTTTCGTTCTTCCTGCCAAAATGGACAGTTTCACATTAAACCCCATTTGCCATTGTGTTCACAACTTTAACCATGTATTGTGCCTTGAGAGTTTGGGGTTAATGTTTAGAATCATAGAATTTACAGTGCAGAAGGAGGCCATTCGGCCCATCGAGTCTGCACCGGCCCTTGGAAAGAGCTCCCTTCCTAAGTCCACACCTCCACCCTATACCCGTAACCCAGTAACCCCACCCAACCTTTTTTGGGCTTTAAGGGCAACTTATCACTTGCAATTCACCTGACCTGCACATTTTTGGACTGTGGGAGGAAACCGGAGCACCCGGAGTAAACCCACGCAGACACGGGGAGAACGTGCAGACTACACACAGACGGTGACCCAAGCCGGGAATCGAACCTGGGACCCTGGGCTGTGAAGCAACAGTGCTACCCACTGTGCTACCGTGCTCCCCTGTTTAGTCCCTTCCAGTGTTCCCTTTAAAATGTAGTTATGTGTGGCCTGATTTTTCTTTTTTCTCTTTCTCTCTCTGCGCACATTCCCTTGACATGTTTCTGTGCGACTCCGCCACATGCATTATGGGGGAAACATTGACCCTATTTCCCACATGGTGTGGCTGACGTATCCTCCCTTCTGTTACAGATTCTGGTCCAGGTGAAAGAGGTACTGTCGAAACTACCCAGTTTAGTAGAGACCACGCTGGGTGAGGTAAGGGCTATGATGGATAGCAGTCCCTCCGTGCCAGGAAACGCGTTGGTACTGTCACTGTAATGATAGGGGAAGAGATTAGTTTGATAGCACTTTCAAAGCATGAGCTCGATGGGCCCCTCTTCTGTTCTATATGTTTCTGTAGTCATAGAACCGTTATTTATGAGAGAACAACGGAAGCTTAGAATGCTCCCGTTCCTCTGTATCAGCACTTCAGGTCTGCTCTTGTGCAGGACGAGGCAGGTATGTTGACATGTATGCTCCCAACTCTTATGTGCCGATGGTTACATTTCACCGAGACAAATGCCAAAGCAACTCTTGTGCGCTGATGGACAGAGGATTTGCTGATAGGGTTGTGGGAAGTAACCTTTCCTTAATGTTATTCATGAAGGCCCCGCATTCTCAACCTCGTCCCTCGCCTGAGGTGTGGTGACCTTCAAGGTAAATCGCCACCAGTCAGCTCTCCCCACTCAAAGGGGAAAGCAGCCTATGTTCCTCTGGGACTGTGGCGATTTTGCCTTTACCTATGTGAAGCAGGGGTCTCGTGTGGAACCAAACCAAGGCTGCTCGCTTTAGGCAGTACTATTCTTTCTCCCCTCAATCTCGTTCTTCCCAGAAACCACTCCTGGGCCGTGTCAGTGCTCCTGGTCCTCGACCCCGCTCCCACATTCCGGTGACGTGGTCGGGAGAGGGCTGAATGTCACCGCAAAAGGCCTACGCGTTTTCATAACGGGGGGTCACTGACTGATTTAGTCCGGACAACCCGTGCTGACGTCAGTTAAGGAGAGACCCCCTCACCCCCAACACCAACCAATCGCCGCCCTGTTTCAGCACAGAGTGGACACGGGCACCAACTGAACGCCCTGGTCTGAAAAGAGAAAATGCCACAAATACTTTTGAGTGAGGCAGCATCTCCGGAGAGAGAAACAAAGTTAATGAATGTTCCTGTCCAATGATCTTGTCGTCTGACATTGTTGGCTGAGATATTTGCTGTCGAAACTCCTCGAGGCCCCCGAGATCTCTCTGTGTTACCTATTTTGTTACGAGGACAATGTTTCATCTGCTGGCTGCATCTGTGCGTCTGTTACTGGTTTGTGCTCATCTGATTGCTGTTCTCTTTCAGAAAGAGTCCATTACCATTTGCGGAGATATTCACGGGCAGTACTATGACCTGTTGAATATATTTGAACTCAACGGATTACCTTCAGAATCTAATCCTTATGTATCCTTTTTCACCTTGGGATGGGGGGGGAAGTCCCTGGTAAAGTGAGCATGGTATAAGTGGCCACGAAGCAATTCTGGGAGGAATAGAAAATAAATAAGTTTAATTTATGTCGAACCTTTCAACCCCTCAGCCAGCCCAGTACAGTGACTAGTGCTAGTAGGTGGTTAGCACCGCTGCCTCACAGCGCTGGGTACCCAGGTTCGATTCCAGCCGTGGGTGATTCTGTGTTGAGTTTGTATCTTCTCCGGGTGCTCCGGTTTCCGCCCACAGCCCAACGATGTGCCGGTTAGGTGGATTGGCCGTGCTAAATTGCCCCTTAGTGTCGAAAGGTTGGGTGGAGTTACAGGGTTGTGGTTGATCTTTCGGAGGGTCGGAGACTTGATGGGCTGAATGGCTTTCTGTTCTGTAGTGTTGGGATTCTGCAATATAATGTTGGAAACACAGCAGCCACTTCGCAAGGTTCCGCAAAAACCAACAAGATAGTTGACCTTGGAGGGTTTGTGAAGGTTGGGGGGGAAGGTCGGCCGGCAAGTGGGAAGAAAAATGGGGTTGTGTCTTGTGGAGGGGGCAACCTCCCGATGCAAAGGGCAGCCCCTGAAAATGGTTATCCCACTTTGTTCCCGTCCTTTGAGATTGTTTTTTAAGTGGACTGTCCTCAAATTATGGCGTAGGTGGCCTATTATCGGGGCCATCTGGGTTGGTAAAGAGCCTGATTGACCCGTCATTATTTATTTAAATATGGTGGCAGCCCGCCCAGCCCTGTGCCCCCAACACTCAAGCACTTTGGGTCTGATCTTTCCCCTGACCGTGCAGCACTTCTGTATCCTCCTGACCGAGCAGTCAGAAGCTCATTTTAACCTCACCCCCCCCCCCCCTAAAGGACAGCACCTCCAACAGTGCAGCAATCCTTCAGCACTGCACTGGATTGTCAGTGTAAGGCTTGAATTCGAGTCCTGGAGGGGGCTTGGTAACTACCTAATAACTACTGCTTAGAAGCGAGTGTTACCACTGAGTACCGATGGATGGTGGAAGCGGGTATATTCCCCAGTAATGCTGACTGCTCAGTGGGTACATTTATGTCCTTGGGCTTGAATGTCATATTACTGGCACAAAGCTGGTGACCTGGTCATGGTGTCTCTCCCCATCTCAGCTCTCTGTTTCTCCTCGCTGGTTTTCTCCACCTGTGTTGGCCGCTTGCTGTTGTCCTGTTCCCCAAGTGTAATCGGTTGTGCAATACTGTCTTTCTTCCCAATCCGCTCATGAGCAGAAGACAGCAACAAAGGCTGGGTTTCTGCAGAGAGAAACTCACCTCCCGACTCCCCAAAGCCTGTCCACTGTCTACAGTCAGGAGTGTGATGGAATATACTCCACTTGCCTGGATGAGTGCAGCTCCAACAACACTCGAGAAGTTCGACACCATCCAGGACAAAGCGGCCCAGCTTCATTGGCGCCCCATCCGCCACCTTGAAGATTCACTCCCTCCACTACTGACGCACAGTTGCAGCCGTGAGTACCATCTACAAGATGCACTGCAGCAACTCACCAAGCCTCCTCTGATGGCAACTTCCAAACTCACGTCCTCTGCCAACTAGAGGGACAAGGGGCAGCAGGTACATGGAAACACCACTGCCTTCGAGTTCGACCATAAGCCACTCGCCATCCTGACTTGGAAATTTATCGGCCGTTACTTCACTGTTGCTGGTGCTTCCTCCCTAACAGCACAGTGGGTGTACCCACACCACACGGACTACAGCGGCTCAAGGGGGCAGCTCACCACCAGCTTCTGGTGGGACATGTAGAGATGGGCCACAAACACTGGCCTAGCCACAGCAGATCCCACAAACAGATACTTATTTAAAAAGCCGGGCAACAATGCAAGCATTTTTCGAGCCTTGAGCCTCTGCGACTACAGAAATCCTCAGCAATATGCAAAATTGCAGTAACAGCACTTACACTCCCTGGTGTTTCTTTTTGCCGGGGGCAACATTTAGAACTTGTCAGAAAGATTTTCCGCCTGAACTAGGGGACAATTAGTTTGGGAGCTGCGGGTGCTTGCTTGCATCTTGCAAAGCCAGCCAGGTGTTTCATTGCTGCTCACCGTTTGTATAATGCAAGAAGCGATTCCTGTTTAATGTCCTATGTTCTCCGCTACTCACCCAGTGCTTCTTCCTTAACCTGCATGTTGCTCAGTTATTTAATGGCGATTTTGTAGACCGAGGGTCATTCTCCGTGGAGGTTATATTAGTCCTGTTTGGGTTCAAGCTGCTTTTGCCAAACCGCTTCCACGTTCTCCGAGGTAAGGTGTATTTTCCCTTTTGTCCTGTTGTAAGTCCGTTTGTTTTTTTTTTTGTGATCTTTTATGGGATGTGCGCATCGCTGGTAAGGCCTGCCTTTTTCACCCCTCCCCAATTGACCTCGAACCGAGTGTCTCGCGTGGGGCCATTTCAGAGGGGCAGCTCCGAGTGGACCATGGCGCTGTGTGGGTCTGGAGTCACGTGTAGGCCAGACCGGGTAAGGACGGAAGATTTCCTCCCCATAAGGGGACATCCGTGAACCAGGTGGGTTTCTACAATTGTCACTGGATTGCCTTTCTGTGTGTGTTTTTATTAATTGATGAGTTAGTTGATTAATTAATCGCACTGCGTCTGTGGATTAGTAATCCAGCGATATTACCACTGCACCGCCACCTCTCAGCTTGCGTTCTCGTAGAGTCATTGGCCGCTTCAGAACACCCCAAAGTGTTTTGCAGCCAGCGATGCGCTTTTTTGATGTGTGATCGCTGTTGTGATCTCGGAAACACGGCAGCCAGAAAACGTGCACAGCAAGATCCCACAAAACGGCAGTGAAATAAATGATCAGGTTTGTTCATCTGTTTCTTTTTTCCTGAAGGTGAATCCTGACCCTCTCATTTTGAACAGCCGTCCTTTGTGGTTCTGGGGGCAGAGTCTAGGTGAACTCGAACTGGCTGCTCCCTGACCCTTCCTCCCTCTTAAAAAGGTCCCTTCTAGCCGGGGATCCCCTTTAAATGAGGCTCGCCAGGTTACGAGTACGTTTCCTCTCGAGGCCCTCCAAAAGAGGGTTAGGGTTAATCACCTGAAGAGAAAAGGCTTGCGGGGTGATGGTGGGGGAGTGAGACGAGGTGAGTTACTCTTGCAAAGGGGCCGGCACGAACACAGTCGAATGGCCTCCTGCAATTGGCTGAGACAATTGGTGCCAGCGTGCGGGTGGGATGAGGCATCAGTTTTGGCACATTTAAGCGATCGATTAAAATAAAAACCACTGCCCGTTTGGAACAAATGGAGCCCCTCCAGCAAGAAATTGGCAAGAAGGGAAACAGGTGGTTTGGGAGGTTTGAGGTGGTTTGAGAGGCGGGGAACAGTGGCAAGTGAGGAGGCTGCCAATTTAGGGCAGCACAGTAGCACAAGTGGCTAGCACTGTGGCTTCACAGCGCCAGGGTTCCAGGTTCGATTCCCCGTTGGGTCACTGTCTTGTGTGGAGTCTGCACGTTCTCCCCGTGTCTGCGTGGGTTTCCTCCGGGTGCTCCGGTTTCCTCCCACAGTCCAAAGATGTGCTGGTTAGGTGGATTGGCCGTGATAAATTGCCCTTAGTGACCAAAAAGGTTAGGAGGGGTTATTGGGTTACGGGGATTGGGTGTAAGTGAGGACTTGGGTGGGTCGGTGCAGACTCGATGGGCTGAATAGCCTCCTTATGCACTGTATATTCTATGTTCTTAATCACTCCACATCATCTTGTGCCATATCGCCTGGGGACTAGATGTTAATGCAAATGAATCTATTCCGAGGAAGTCTTGGCTCATCCTTTCCACTGCAGACCGATGGGTGGGAGGTAAAGAGTATTTCCATTTCTAGAGATCTTGGCATATCACCCAAAGCACTTTACAGCCAGTTCTGTCGATGTGGAGTCATTGTTATCATGTTATAGTGTCCCTCAGCAGCAGTGATGAATGTTGGCCAGGACCCCTGGGGAACTCACCTGTTCTTCGAAATAGTGCGGCGGGAGCTCTTCTGTTCCCTTGAGAGGGGCGGCAGAGTCTCAGTTTAATGTCCCATATGAAAGTCAGCACCTCCAACTGCGCGGCACTCCCTCAGTGCTACACTGGAGGGTCAGCCTAGATTCGTCCTTAATTCCCTTTTGTCCTGTTGTAAGTCCTTTTGTTTTTTTTTGGATCTTTTATGGGATGTGCGCATCGCTGGTAAGGCCTGCCTTTTTCGCCCATCCCCAATTGACCTCGAACTGAGTGTCTCGCGTGGGGCCATTTCAGAGGGGCAGCTCCGAGTGGACCATGGCCCTGTGTGGGTCTGGAGTCACGTGTAGGCCAGACCGGGTAAGGACGGCAGATTTCCTCCCCTAAAGGGGACATCCGTGAACCAGATGGGTTTCTACAGTTGTCACTAGATTGCCTTTCTGTGCGTGTTTTTATTAATTGATGAGTTAATTGATTAATTAATCGCACTGCGTCTGTGGATTAGTAATCCAGCGATATTCCCGGGGTTTGGGGGGGGGGGGGTGTTGCTTGAATCCATGGCCTTCTAAACCTGGGAGCAACTGCTACCCAATCTAAATTGAGCGGTGAATGAAGTTGAACGTATCTTGCTCAGGCAGCTGCATAATGCCTTGAGCGTGGCTCAGTGGGTGGTGCTCATGCCTCTGAGTCACAAGGTTGTGGGTTCACGTCCTCCTGCAGGGCTCCAACATAATAATCCAGGTTGGCACTGCAGAGCATGACTCGGAGAGTGCTGCACAGTTGACACTGTTGTCATCCGGATGAGATGTTAACCAGCCTGCCCTCCCGGAGGAACCTGAAAGGTTGGACAGCTGTTACGGGGGTGGGGTTAGCTGCCAGAAAACAAACCGTGCTTCATGGTGGGGGTTTTGTTCTTCTTGGCCCTTGCAGGTAACCACGAAACGGACAACATGAACCAAATGTACGGCTTTGAGGGCGAGGTGAAAGCCAAGTATACGTCCCAGATGTTTGAGCTGTTTAGTGAGGTCTTCCAGTGGCTGCCGCTGGCTCAGTGCATTAACAGTAAAATACTGGTGAGTGAACCTTGCTCCGTCTGTCCCCTTCTGTCTGCTTCTTTCTCGACTCCCTGTGTCCTCGAGAAAGGGCCACTGCAGAAAGACCCACGGTGTTTTGTTTTCACAAAATAAATTACAAGCGATTTAGTATTTTCTTTGAAGCAGAGTCGCTGCTATAATACAGCAAATGCAGCAACCACACTGTGTGCAGCCAGTACCCAGTGGTGTTGGGGCGTCTTGATTGGTTACTGATCCAGTCCCATACATCTGAAATGTTGTCACCGAGAGAGGAAACTTGGTAGTAAATTTGTGACGCTGCCAAGGTCCCACGGGCTGCAAATGTGATAACCAGGTAATCATCAAAGTGATGTTGGTGGCGGGGCTGAATATTGGGCCCAGTCGTGGTGCGATGTGTTCCGTCCACCCGAGAAAGCTGACCTGCGGGGCAGGGGGTGGTGGGGTGGTGCTGCTCTCTGTTTTAGAGTCTCGCGCAAAAGGTGACACTTCTGACCCTGCACAGGCAGTGCCAACCTCCAACAGAGGGCACGCTCTGCTACTGGATTAAAAGTACGGCAGGCACCAGCTCCTCTTTGATACCGTGTCATTAGTGTGTGTGTGTAGAGAGGCTGAGCCAGACCCTGCCGACGTTGCAGTGCTACTCCGCCAACCTGGGGTATACCAGGCCTTCCTGACCTGGTTCCTGTCAGCAGCTTACAGTTTTCTAGCGCCCCCAAAGCAATAGAAATCTCCCAAGGCCCCTTCACAGGAAGGTCATCAAGCCGCACGAGCGATATTAGGACATGGTATCCAAAGGCTTGGCTAACGGGGTCAGCTCAGGGAGGCTCTTGGCGAGAATTCCAGAGCTTGACAGCGGATGGCACAGCCGCCAGCAGTGAGTGGAAATCAGCTACGTACAGAAGCAGAGCGCGGGGACCTTGGTGAATTGTAGAACTGGGGAAGATTACGGAGATGGCAAGAGACGAGGTGGCCCTGGTGAATGAACATGAGGGTGCCGTGTAGGTCATGTGTGATGAGCGAATGGGACTAGGTCTGAGATTTGGATATGCTGAAGATTTTTAAGTGGCAAAAAGAGGAGTAGGGCTTGTTAAGGACCAAATAGATGATTTGCACATGGGTGACGAGGGCCCATGGCTGAAGCATTAAATGAATGCTTTACATCTGTATTTTTACCAAGGAAGAGATTTACCTAGGCCATGGTGATAGAGAAGGACATTCAGTCACTAGAAGGGTTTGAAATCGACAAGGAGGAGGTTTTGGAAGGGCTGTCTGCACTTAAAGTTGACAGGGCCCCAAGACCGTACCACCCGGCATTGTCCTGGGAAACGACAACGGCAAACCCAGCCCTGTCGACCCTGCAAACTCCCCCGTACCAACATCTGGAGGCTTGTGCCTAAATTGAGAGAGCCGCCTCACAGGCTGGTCAAGCAACAGCCTGTTGTAGTCGCACTCGGTTTCCTGAAGGATATAGCTGCTAGACTGGGACTGTGGCAAGTGATGAGGGAACCAACAAGAGGGGAAAACATACTATACCTCATCCTCAGATGCATCTGTCCATGACAGGAGCGACCACCGCATAGTCCTTGGGGAGCCAAAGTCCCGTCTTCACGTTTATTGTCTGCCCTTATCAAGCCACCTCAGAATCTAGTATGCTTCAGTGAGATTGACCGTCATTCAAAATGATTGTATTCACCCTATATTAGATTATGCATGGAGGACTCTTCAGTGAAGATGGCATAACCCTCGAAGACATCAAAAAGATTGACCGGAACCGACAACCTCCCGATTCAGGTATGAAATCCCAAACTGGAACGCTGTGGCGGGACTCATCGTCACTTTACCGGGGCTTCCGTGGTTGATATTACGCCTTGTCGTTATCTGGAGTGGAAACATAACTCATTAATTTGTTAAGTGTGGTGAAGGGAGGGGAAGAAATTCAATCTTGTTCGTTAAACCAGATTGTTTTTTTAAACCACTTCATTTATGATTCAACGTTATACACTTCGGTGTGACAAGCGGAGGGGAGAGTGTTATCTGAGTGGGAAGTGTGGATGTGCAATGGGATCTGGGTCTCCTTTCCCTCGGTCTGAGATGAGGGAAAATGTCTTCAGCCAGAGGGTGGTGACCTGTGGAATTCTCTACCACAGAAAGCTACGGAGGCCAAGTCACATTGTATTCAAGAAAGAGTTAATTCTTTAGATTTTAATGGGATCAAGGGGTATGGGGGAAAGCAGGAATATAGCATTGAGATCGAGGGTCAGCTCCGATGATATTGAATGGCGGCTCAAAGGGCCAAGTGACCTCCCCCTGCCCCTAGTTTCTGTGTTTACACTCGAGAAGGGTTACGCGCAGAGGGATAAATCTTTGACACTGCTGTTTTGAGGTAAATTTAGCTCCTCGGGAATGTCAGCAGAATGAAACGTGCATTGGCCTCAAATGCATTCCACTCACTCGGGTCGAATTTACCTTTCTGTCAATCACACGCAAATTGCTTGGTTACGGAATGAAGCAGTTTTTCTTAGACATACTTTTCTCTTGTCTCCTGTCTCACCCAAGGGTTTCATCGCGTCCGTTATCCAGTTCCTCGGTGTTTCTCTGTTCCTGACTGTCGTGTTCCTCGACATTTTTAAACCAATGTTCTCCTCATTTGCTCTGTTTCGACACAGGTCCAATGTGCGACTTGCTCTGGTCAGACCCACAGCCTCAGGTAAGATTCCAGACTCTGGGCGTGTTGTCTTCACACCTCAGTGGCCCTTCTATATGCAAGCCTAGAAACCAGGGCGAATGGAATATCATGTGGGAGAGTGTGAGCTTGTCCACTTTGGCAGGAAAGGGTATCAAAGCGGAGAGATTGCTGGACGCTGAGGTACAGCGGGATCTGGGTGTCCTGGTACATAAATCACCAACAGTTATTATGTAGGTGCAGCAGCTGATTGGGAAGATATTGCATGGGGAATTTAATGTAAAAGTTGCGATGTTTTGCTTCAGTTGTACAGGGACCACATCTACAGTACTCCATACAGTTTGATCTTCTCATCTAAGAAAGGACATGATTGCAATAGAATCAGTTCAGAGAGGTTCATTCGAACGATTCCAAGGATTGGACAGGTTGGGCCTGTATCCATTGGGGTTTAGAATAATGAGAGGTGATCTTAGAATCATAGAATCCCTACAGTGCAGAAGGAGGCCATTTGGCCCATCGAATCTGCCGATTATCTGAAAGAGAACTCCACCTGGGCCCACACTCCCCCTGCCCTATCCCCGTAACCCCACCTAACCTACACATCCTTGGACACTGAGGGGCAATTTTAGCACAGCCAATCCACCAAACCTGCACATCTTCGGACTAAGGGAGGAAACTGGAGGAAACCCACGCAGACACGGGGAGAAAGTGCAAACTCCACACACACAGTCACCCGATGCCAGATTAGAACCCGGGTCCTTGGCGCTGTGAGGCAGCAGTGCTAACCATTGTGCCACCCTTGATTGAAACATTTTTTTCAATATAAATTTAGAGCATCCAATTCTTTTTCTCCCCTCCAATCAAGGGGCAATTTAGCGTGGCCAACCCACCTACCCTGCACACCTTTGGGTTGTGGGGGTCAGACCCACGCAGAAACGGGGAGAATGTGCAAACTCCACACGGACAGTGACCCGGGGCAGGGATCGATCCCGGATCCTCGAGGCCGTGAGGCAGCAGTGCTAGCCACTGTGCCGCTGCAGACCCTTATTGAAACGTACAAGATCCTGAGGGCTGTTGGAAGGATGGTTGCTGAGAGGATGTTTCCCCTCGTGGGTGAGACTAGAACTGGGGGGGGGCACAGTTTAAAAATAAGCAGCTGCCCATTTAAAATGAGAATATGTTTCTACTTGAGGGTCATGAGTGGGCAGAATTGTCTGCCCCTGAGATCAGTGGGTGGCTGGGCCATTGGTTATATTCAAGGGAGAGTTAGACAGATTTTTGATTGACAAGGGAGGCCACAGTCATGCTCCTATTGAGGGGGGGGATTCAAACCTGGACACTCCAAGGTGCCACACCGCGCAGTGCAATTTCGCAGTTGGCTCTGCCCGTGGTGATGCCCTGGCTGTTGGCTTCTGTTGGTGGCTCCCCTTTTCCCGGTGCCTGGACTGAAAGTGCCTGTCTCCGTTGCTATTCCCAGAACGGACGGTCGGTCAGCAAGCGGGGCGTCAGCTGCCAGTTTGGGCCCGATGTCACCAGCCGGTTCCTGGAGGAGAATAAACTGGACTACATCATCAGGAGCCATGAAGTGAAGCCAGAGGGCTACGAGGTTACGCACAACGGCAAATGTATCACTGTGTTCTCGGCACCAAACTATTGGTGAGTAACTGCACTCTTCCAGTGACTTGATAGAGCACAGGGTCTGCGGCACGCTCACCTTTCATTCCTCCCAACTGGTTCATCACCTCATGGCGCTAACTCCGTAGCGTGTGCAGAAGGAGGCCTTTCCGCCCATCCTGCCTGTGCTAGCTCACTGCTGCAGCAGTCCAGAATGGACGGCAGTGCCTTGCAGTCTCCTCACACCATTGTATCCTCCTTTGCCTCGATTGTGCAACCAGCTTTGCACAGAGAAGGTTAAGGGGGCGATTTAATAATGGCGTTCGATATCACAGGATTTTGGTCAAGTCAATAGCGCGAGACCGTCCCTGCTGGCAGGAGGGTGGGTAACCAGAGGGGGACTTAAGATAATTGGCAAAGGGCCAGAGGGAGGGCGATCGGAATGTCTCATGCAACGATCTGTGATCTGGAAGGTGCTGCCTGATAGGTCAGTGGGAGCAGATTCATGAGGAACTTGCAAAAGGGATGTGAGGTAAATTGCTTGAAGGGGAAATAATAGCATGTTTAAAGGGAAGGAGCAGGAGGAGTAGAACTAATTCCAAAGAGCTGGCAGAAACCCTGATGGGCTGAGTGGCCTCCTTCTGTGCTTTGTTATTGCTGTTGTTTTCCCCCTTAAAAGATGACAGCCTCCTGCTTCAGCCAGTCCCTTTGACGAAGCGCGAGCGCCAGCGAGGGAACCTCCTCATCTTTACCCCGTGATAAATTAACACCCCCTCCGCACCCCTCCCCCAAACGCCCAAGAATTTGCCAGGCTGAGGGATTGGCCGCCCTCTTGGCTGAGGGCAGATGCCAGCACCTTGCCCGATTTCGCCCACGCCTTCCTGACAGCAGCCATTGAGATTCCGGCCGTTCGACATCCAGCCGGTGTCGCTGGGCTTGGCCAGCATTTGTTGCCCGCCCCTAATCTCCCTCGGAGTGAGTGAAAGTCACTCCATTTCGGCCATTTCAGCGGAACCGGAGTTCCTGTGCGTGATAATTGCTCGTGTCTGTTGCCTCCTTTTTTTAAACAAACAATTTATTGAGGCATTTATGGTTTTGTAACAACAAGATACAAATACATAATTCAGTTCCTAACACATCCCTCCATCTCCCACTGTTCCTGTCTTAAGCTAGAACAAAAATAACCTAGCTCCCCTTACTCCCTAACCCCTCCCCCCTTATTGATTCCCTGAACAAGTCGATAAATGGCTGCCACCTCCAGACGAACCCTAACGTTGACCCCCTCAGGGCGAGTTTAATTTTCTCAAGCCTGAGAGACGGGCCATGTCACTAACCCATACCCCTGATTTAGGGGGCTTCGAGTCCCTCCACGATAGTAAGATTTGTGTCCGGGCTATCAAGGAAGCAAAGGCCTAAACGTCTGCCTCGCTCGCCTCCTGGACTCCCGGGTCTTCCGACACTCCAAAAATCGCCACCTCTGGATTCGGCACCACCCTCGTCTTTAAAACCGTGGACATGACATCAGCAAATCTCTGCCAGAATCCCCTTGGCTTCGGACATGCCCAAAACATGTGGACATGATTTGCGGGCCCTCCTGCACACCTCGCACACCTGTCCTCTACCCCAAAAAACCTGCTCATCCGGGCCACCGTCATGTGTGCCCGGTGGACCATCTTGAATTGTATCAGGCTGAGCCGGGCACATGATGAGGTTGCGTTGACTCTGCTCAGGGCATCCTCCCACAGACCCACCTCTAACTCCTTTCCCAGCTCATCTTGCGATTTACGCTTTAGCTCGCCTATCTGGGTTTCCTCCCACTCCATAAGTTCTTCATAGATTGCCGATACCTTCCCCTCCGCCACTCCTGTTCTAGAGACTACCTTGTCCTGTATCCCCTGTGGTGGCAGAAGCGGAAAGGTCGAAACCTGCCTTTGCACAAAATCCCTTACCTGCAGATAACGAAACCCATTCCCTCCCGGCAATTCAAACTCATCCAGATCCTCTAACAAGGCAAGCTCCCATCAATAAACAGATCCCCCAGCCCCTCAATCCCTGCTCTCTGCCACCTCCGAAACTCCCCCATCCATCCTCCCAGGTACAAACTGGTGATTACCACAAAATTGGAGCCCACATTGACGCTCCCTCCACTCCCATATGCTTCCGCCACTGCCCCCAAACTCTCAGGGCCGTCACTACCACTGGGCTTGTGGAGTACCGGGCTGGCGGGAACAGCAGAGGAGCCGTTACTAATGCCCCCAAACTTGTGCCCTTACACCCCCTCCCACTACTTTAAACGGCAACTTCCCCCAGTCTCCTCTCCTGCCCCCTCGCCTGGATCACAAAAACCTCGCTCTTGCCCATATTCAATTTGTACCCCTGAGATCCGCATAATCTTCCCCATCTCCCCTAACGGGTCAGAAATATACAAGAGTAGGTTGTTTTGCCGCCTCCACTAAATGAGCGTTCTCTCTCTCTCTCTCTCTCTCTCTCTCTCTCTTCCAGTGATCAGATGGGAAACCAAGGAGCGTACATTCACCTCAAGGGCTCCGACCTAAAACCCATCTTCCATCAATTTAAAACTGTGGTGAGTTTGTTCTTTATTCTATCTGGGGATGTGGGTAGCGCTGGGCTGGGCCGGCATTTGTTGCCCATCTCTAATTGCCCCTCGAACTGAGCATCTCGCTCGGTCAGTTCAGAGTCAACTCCATTGCTTGTGGGTCTGGAGTCACGTGTAGGCCAGACCGGGTAAGGGAGGCAGATTTCCTTCCCTAATGGGGGACATTAGTGACCCAGATGGGGGTTTTTACGACAATCGATGATCGTTTGGTCGCCGTTACTGAGGCCAGCTTTACAATTCCAGATTTTATTCATCAAATTTTTATTCCACCAGCTGCCGAGGTGGGATTTGAACCCCTGCCCCCAGAACATTAGCCTGGAGCCTATGGGTTGCTTGCTAATCCAATGACGTTACCACTATGAAATGAAATGAAATGAAAATCGCTTACTGGCACAAGTAGGCTTCAAATGAAGTTACTGTGAAAAGCCCTTAGTCGCCACATTCCGGCGCCTGTTCGGGGAGGCTGGTACGGGAATTGAACCGTGCTGCTGGCCTGCCTGGGTCTGCTTTCAAAGCCAGCGATTTAGCCCTGTGCTAAGCCAGCGATTTAGCCCTGTGCTAAGCCAGCGATTTAGCCCTGTGCTAAACCAGCCCCTGTCTTCACTGTCTTCCTCTAGTTAAATGTGGAAATGGTGTCCAAAATGAATGGTGGGATGTTCTAGGTGGTGGGAGGGATTTAGGTATATAATGACAAGGAAACGTAGGCTTTTCCGACGCGTTGAGGGAGGGGGGGTGGGAAGAACAGTCGGGTGGTGAGGTATGGAAAGAGCTGAGTGGTGTCAAGGGAGTTGGCTGGGTTTTCGCAGGAGTGATACTAGACGGAGAGGGGACAGGCCAAGGCACCAAGAGGCAACAGAGGAAATGCAGTACACTAATGCAGCAAACTGTGGTTTGAAATCTTAAACGAGTTCCAGAATGCTGAAGGAGATGAGGAATTGCACCATTTTAATCATCTTTATTGTCACAAGTAGGCTTACATTAACACTGCAGTGAAGTTACTGTGAAAAGCCCCTAGTCACCACATTCTGGTGCCTGTTCGGGTAGGCAGAGGGAGAATTCAGAATGTCCAAATTACCTAACAAACAAATTGAGCAGGAGAAGGTGCAATGGGGTGATTTCAGCAGAGACAAATCACCCGTGGAATGGAGACACTGCACATAGAGCTGATAGATTTATAGGTTGGGGTGCGTACAAATCTAACCATGTTTCTTTCCCTTCCAGCCTCACCCGAACGTTAAGCCGATGGCATACGCAAACTCTCTACTGCAGATGGGGATGATGTAGCACTCGAGCATCCGGTTTGGACAGCGTCCCCTCCCGTGGCGGGTGGGGCATCAGGGTTTAATTTAATCTTCCTCACTCGCTCTGCCATCTCCGAACCAAGTCTCCCGCCTTCCCAGGGCCCTCGCTGGCTGGGGCTCGCAAGAAGTGCAGGCCCCCCCCCCCCCCCCCCCCCCAGCGCATCGAGAATAAATTGCACTCGCAGCCCGGGCACGCCCCATGTGACGCCAGCGCTGCCTCGTGCGCAGCGTATCAAATGGGCGCCCTCACAAGCATGGTCTCGGATCAAATTCTAATCCCCCAAATCAGTTAAGCACTGCAGAATAAATTGATTTCAGTTCCTTAACCTGTTTCTATATGGCCCCCGCCCTGCCACGGTTACAAATCCAGTCATTGTTCTCATAACAGATGCAGGGTGCAGGCGGTAAAGCTGATACATAGTCTCCGATTGGCTGATTGATTCCCCCAGAGTCGTCTCTGTTTCCCCTTCGATTCCCCAGAACCAGATCTCCCAGCGCCCCACAAAGAAAATTGCAAGCTCCAAAAGTATAAAAAGAGATTTAACGGCGAAGCAGTGTAGCTTTCCACAGGGGCGAGAAAAATAAAGTTGGAGGACCTAGCTTCTCGCGTCCAGTGACGGGTTGTAACTCCTGCATTATTCCTCCCTGTCGGCCCTGGGGATTTTCAAACAATCCCCGGTGACCACCTCTCCCTTCATTTCACACACCCTCCCTGGCGGCCCGGCTTCTCCCCTGGGTCCATATTTCCTCTGGCTGGTTTGCGCTGTTTGAATTTTATGGGCCGTTTGCTCGGGGCTGTCCTTTGCTGCGCTCAGCCCTCAGAAGTTCCGACCTGTTACTGCCGGGGGGGGGGGGGGGGGGGGGGGCTGCCGATCCTGGGCCCAGGGCTGCTCTCTCTCGCCAGGAAAGATTAAAAACACTGTTCCAGTGAAATCTTTGCCTGTGTACCATTGAAAGGTGAATTGGGGAGAATGTTTGTTGCGCCCAGTGGTAAGAATTTCTGTCATCAGCTTGAGATGTCCCAACGCTCCTGACAGCCATTGAGGTCAAATCTGAAGTGCCACCACCTGTTGGAATGCAGGAAACGCAGAAGCCAATTTGCACACAGCAAGCTCCCACCAATAGCGATGCGGTAAGAGCAAAATAGGGGTGGGCTGTTCGGCTCCTCACGCCTGCTCCATCATTCAGTAGGATCGTGGCTGATCTTCCCTCTCGGCTTCGTTTTCCCGCTTTATCCCCGTTAGCACTATATTCCTGGCCTGGACTGAATCCGGAGCTCCCAGTGATGGAGGCTAACGTTTCGAGTTAGCAGGTGACACGATCCTCTCGCACGCACACTGGTGAGCAGACGGTTAGGCCCATGAGGGCTCTGAGTTGGGCTCTCATTCCCCCCCCCCCCAAGGTGTTAGTAACTGACTGACGAGCCCCTAACTATGACCCTCTTGTCTTCCGGCCCATTTCCGCCGTTTAGCTTGAAGTGTGTGGCCAGCTATTATTACCCGAGGGCATTGTTCTATCCCCTTTCTCCTCCTTCTCCGGGCGGCCTTCATTCGGGGCTTTACTTTCCAAGCACGTTCGGCTCGGTAGCACAAGAGCTCCACCCGAAATAGATCAGGAACTCGAAATGAAGATTGAGATGTATATTTCAGTCAGGAATAACCTGCATCACCGTATTGTCGGAACAAACAGTTCAGTCCGGCTCCATGACCAATGACCATGGCATCCAGGCAAAATGTTCACATGGGATGCACCATCTTAATGACCTGTCCAAAGAGGTCCCCCCCCCCCCCCGCTCTCCATTCACCCCTCAACCTGTACTACTTAAAAATATATATATGGAACTGGCCATTTGTCTCTTGCTGTTTTTGGGATCTTGCTTGGTGCAAATTGGTTTGTCGCATTTGCCCACCCGACCGTGACCGCGTTTCGGTGTCATTCGTTCCCAAGAAACCCCTTTGGGGGCGTCCCGAGGCTGTGTGCGAGGCGGTGTATAAAGACGCAGGCTATCTTGATACTTACACGTCAAGGTGCAAGCAGCTTTCCATTCACTACAACAGACACTGACAGCCGAGGCAGCTTCAGGCACTGTTCACTGAGTGTGGCTGCACGGCTCTCACTTCAGCATTCATGTGACTGTGTTTATGGAGCCCTCTGGCACTATGGAGCCAAACAGGAAGGAGTCTTGTAGAGATCGCAAGTCAGGTTGCTACTGGCTGCTTGTTCTTACGCAGCCAAATTAGCCGAGCCTCGGTGACTGGGAGTGCCCCCCCCCACACATGTCAGCCTCCACCAGTACTGAACGGTGTGTTGCACCCTTCCTAGTTCCTCTGCCGTCTGAAACTTGGCCAGAGAAAATCACTTCTTGCAGCATCGTCTGGAAAATTTACTAGAATGATCAGTGACGCAAGCAAGAGGGCAAAAGGGACGTTTAGGGCCTCACACCCCAGGGCCTCACACCCCAGGGCCTCACACCCCAGGGTCTCACACCCCAGGGCCTGGCACCCTCCAACCACCACGAGAATAGAGTATGCTGGAGAGAACTCTGATCTTGGCTAGAACAGGGTGGGGCGCAGAGCGGTAGGTTGCTTTTATATTTGCGGTGCGAGTGTTGCTGCCGAGGCCAGGCGTTTGTTCCCAAGCTTGAGGAGGTGATGCTGAGCTGCCAACCTGACTCACTGCAGTCTGTGCAGTACAGGCCGACCCACAGTGCTGTTAGCTGAAGGCTCACAGGATTTTGACCAACTGAGGATAAAGGTGTATCTCCGAGCAAGGATGCCGTGGAGCCTGGTGTTGGTTCCTGTGCCTGCTGCCTTTATCTTTCCATCGGGGTAGTGGTGCCTAGTTTGGGAGGTTGCATCAGAGAAACCAAGTGACTGTGTCTTTCATCAACAATCTGAAAGTTAGGGCAGCAGGGTGGCGCAGTGGGTTAGCCCTGCTGCCTCACGGCGCCGAGGTCCCAGGTTCGATCCCGGCTCTGGGCCACTGTCCGTGTGGAGTTTGCACATTTCTCCCTGTGTCTGCGTGAGTTTCGCCCCCACAGCCCAAAGATGTGCAGGCTAGGCGGATTGGCCATGCTAAATTGCCCCTTAATTGGAAAAAAGAATTGGGTACTCTAAATTTAAAAAAACAATCTTTGCCAGGTTGGTCGGCTGTTGATATTCCTTCTGGATCTGGCTGATCTCCCAGCTACAGCACCCATGTTCCATTGATTTCTGTACACGGTGAGGTGGTGGTGGGGGGGGGGGGGGGCCCTCCACCAATGGGGAATGTGACAATCATTCAGAGCTTCTAGAAAGTCCGACGGTTACTTTTTCAAACGACGTGACGTGGCCATTTTCCTCATGAGATTTTGGGTTGGGAAGCACTTTGGTCGCGATGGGCACACGGTTGCAGCCTCTTCTCACAGCGAGGGAGCAATGGCCGACGTAGCGTGGGATGGATTTCTCTTTGTTTCTCTGCGGGCCCCCCCCCCTCTCCTCCCCTTTTGCCCCCCTCAGCGGTTTGGGTTTTTCTTTTGGCACATCCCCTCATTCCAGGACCAGGTGTGATCTGCAGGCAAGGGCCGAGTGGAGTTCAGAACCTGCTCCCCGTCTGATTTTGATTTTGAATGTACGTGGTTTTTGGGGATGGGGGGGGGGGGGGGGGGGGGGGGGGGGGGGGGGGGGGGGGGGGGGGGGGAGGAGGAGGGGGAGACTTGACGACCTGGTGCTCAGTTTAGGCACAAGGAGTTTTATAATTGTATGTGTTTGCCATCGAAATGTCACTGTCAAAAAAAAAATTTATTCAAATGTTAGAATTCTGAATTATATTTAATGACTGTGCATTGTGGTGTTTGAAGACTTG